>NC_083445.1:14320346-14427846 GCF_020745735.1 Hemiscyllium ocellatum | reverse complement strand
CCTCCTGCTGGAAGGAATGGGGAGTTCTTGAAACGAGAACGTGGCCTGCTTTTGCCCTGGGTTGACCTGGAACTCAGTGCTCACTGCAGTAGAACGTTGATACTGCCTCCCACCCCCACCCCACCAGCTGTTCACGCACATGAGTCACCACTCGTTACTGTAAAACTGTAATCGTCGTGTTTGTTGGAAGGTCATACTCTTCTTCTTTCATTTCCTCTTCATGTAGCTTTTGTTATCCTGCCTATTTCGGTATCTCTTACCACACCGAACTATATCAGTTCACTTGTTTAGTCAAGTGGTGAAGGCAAACTGCTCCATATTTGTGCACAGTCAGCCCAAAGATGTGCAGGTTAGGGTGGATTGGCCTTGCTAAATTGCCCATGGTGTTAGGCGCATTAGTCAGGGGTATTACATTAGATATGTATTACATTAGATTCTCTACAGTGTGGAAACAGGCCCTTCAGCCCAACAAGTCCACATTGTCCCTCCGAAGAGTAATCCATTCCCCTGCCCTCTATTTACACCTGACTAACGCACCTAACGTGGCAATTTAGCATGGCCAATTCACCTGACCTGCACATCTTTGGATTGTGGGAGGAAACCGGAGCACCCGGAGGAAACCCATGCAGACTCGGGGAGAATGTGCAAACTCCACACAGATTAGCGGGAATCTAACCCAGGTCCCTGGCGCTGTGAGGCAGCAGTGCTAACCACTGAGCCACCGTGCCACCCCCACGTATATAGGGCAGGGGAATGGGTCTGGGTGGGTTACTCTTCAGAGGGTCAGTGTGGACTTGTTGGGCCGAAGGGACTGTTTCCACACTGTGGGAAATCTAATCTAATCTCCCACAAGCTAAAAGGTACATTACCTGTGTCCGTCAGGTTGACTGAAGGATAAAATGTAGGCCTGGATGCTGGGGAAACTGTCCGTGCGGGTCCCTGAAATAGGGCCAAGGGATCTTTCACTTCTATCTGTTTGTGTCTACTTTAACTGGAGAAGTGTCAGGGATAAGGGTGATGAACTTATAGCATGGAGCTACGATGTTGTTGCCGTTACAGAGACTTGGATATCACATTGGCAGGAATGGTTGTTGGATGGTCTGGGGTTCAGTTGTTTCAGAAGGAATCAGGGAGGAGGTAAAAGAGGTGGGAGAGTGGCATTGCTAATCAGGGATAGTATCACAGACGCAAAAAAGGGAAGTCATTGAGGAGGGTTTGTCTACTGAGTCATTATGGGTGGAAGTCCGAAACCGGAAAGGAGCAGTCACTTAATTGGGAGTTTTCTATAGATCCCCCAGTAGCAACAGAGACATGGAGGAGCAGATTGGGAGGCAGATTTCAGAAAGGTGCAGAAATAATAGGGTTGTTGTCATGGGTAATTTCAACATCCCTAATATTGATTGGAACCTCCTTAGCGCAAATAGTTTGGATGGAGCAGATTTTGTCAGGTGTGTCCAGGAAGGATTCTTGACTCAATGTGTAGATAGACCGACTAGGGGGGATGCCATATTGCATTTGATGCTTGGCAAAGAACCAGGTCAGGTGTCAGATCCTCGCTGGGAGAGCATTTTGGTGAGAGTGATCACAACTCCCTGAACTTTACTATAGTCATGGAGAGGGATAGGAGCAGATGGTATGGTGAAGTATTCAACTGGGGGAGGGAGAATTACAATGCTGTAGAGCATAAATTGGGAACAGACGTTCTCTGGGAAATGCACAACAGAAAGGTGGAGGTTGTTTGGGGAGCACTTGCTGATTTTCCCACTGAGGCAAGGAAGGGATGGTAGGGTGAAGGATCCTTGGATGACAAGGGATGTAGAATATCTCGTCAAGAGGAAGAAGGAAGGGTACTTAAGGTTGGGGAGGCAAGGATCCGACAGGGCTCCAGAGGGTTAGAACATAGAACAATACCGCACAGAACAGGCCCTTCGGCCCACGATGTTGTGCCGAACATTTGTCCTAGCTTAAGCACCTATCCATGTACCTATCCAATTACCGCTTAAAGGTCACCAATGATTCTGACTCTGCCACTCCCACAGGCAGCGCATTCCATGCCCCCACCACTCTCTGGGTAAAGAACCTACCCCTGACATCCCCCTTATACCTTCCACCCTTCACCTTAAATTTATGTCCCCTTGTAACACTCTGTTGTACGCGGTGAAAAGGTCTCTGACTGTCTACTCTATCTATTCCCCTGATCATCTTATAAACCTCTATCAAGTCACCAGGTCCAGTTACAAGGTAACCAGGAAGGAACTGAAGAATGGACTTAGGAGAGCTAGCAGGGGGCATGAAAAAGCTTTGGGGGGTAGGGTTAAGGAAGACCCCAAGGCATTCTATAGTTAGGTGAGGAACAAGAGTGAGGGTGGGCCGATCAGGGATAGTGGAGGGAATTTGTACCTGGAGTCGGAGGAGATAAGAGAGGTCCTTAATGAATACTCTGCTTTAGTATTCATTAGTGAGAGGAACCTTGTCATTTACGAGGACGACGTGAAACAGACTGATGCCCTCGAACAGGTTAAGAAGAAGGATGTGCAGGAAATTTTGAAAAACATGAGGCTAGACGGGATATACCTAAGGTTACTACGGGAAGTGAGGGAAGAGGTTGCTGAGGCAATGATCTTTGCATCCTCACTGTACACTGGAGTAGAACCAGATGATTGGAGGGTGGCAGATGTTATTCCCTTGTTCAAGAAAGGGAATAGGGATAACCCTGGGAATTACAGACCAGTCAGTCTTATGTCTATGGTGGCAAATTATCGGAGAGGATTCTGAGAGACAGGATTTATGATTACTTAGGAAACCATAGTTTGATTAGAGAAAGTCAGCATGGCTTTGTGAGAGGCAGGTCGTGCCTCACAAGTCTTATTGAATTCTTTGAGGATGTGACAAAACGCACTGATGAAGGTAGAGCAGTGGATGTGGTGGATATGGATTTTAGCAAGGAGTTTGATAAGGTTCCCCATTGTAGGCTCATTCAGAAAGTAAGGAGGCTGGGATACAGGGAAGGTTATCTTTCTGGATACAGAATTGGCTGGCCCATAGAAGACAGAAGGTGGTGATGGATGGAACGTATTCAGTCTGGAGCTCAGTGAACAATGGTGTTCCGCAGGGATCTGTTCTGGGACCACTGCTCTATGTGAGTTTTATAAATGACATGGATGGGAAAATGGAGTGGTGGATAGTGTGGAGGGCTGTTGTAGGTTGCAATGGGACATTGACAGGATGCAGAACTGGGCTGAGAAGTGGCAGATGGAGTTCAACCTGGAAAAGTGTGAAGTGATTCACTTTGGGGGTTTGAACTTGAAGGCAGATTGCAGGGTTAAAGGCAGGATTCTTGGCAGTGTGGAGGAACAGAGGGATCTTGGGGTCCATGTCCATAGATCCCTTGTAGTTGCCAGCCAAGTTGATAGGGTTGTTAAAAAGGTGTATGGTATGTTGGCTTTCATTAGCAGGGGGATTGAGTTTAAGAGCCGCGAGGTTATACTGCAGCTCTATAAAGCCCTGGTTAGACCACACTTGGAATATTGTGTTCAGTTCTGGTCACCTCATAATAGGAAGGATGTGGAAGTTTTAGAGAGGGTGCAGAGGAGATTTACCAGGATGCTGCCTGGACTGGAGGGCATGTCTTATGAAAAAAGGTTGAGGGAGCTAGGGCTTTTCTCATTAGAGAGAAGATAGATGACTAGTGACTTGATAGAGGTGTATAAGATGATGAAAGGCTGAGATAGAGTGGATAGCCAGAGACTGTTTCCCAGGGTGGAAGTGTCAATCACAAGGGGACATCATTTTAAGTTGATTGGGGGAAGGTTTAGGGGAGATGTCAGAGGGAGGTTCTTCACACAGAGAGGGGAGAGTGTGTGGAATGCACTGCCAGCAGTGAGAGTAGAGTCAGAGACATTAGGGACATTTAAGCGACTCTTGGATAGGCACATGGGTGATAGTAAAATGAAAGGTATGTAGGTTAGTTTGATCTTAGAGTAGGATAAAAGATCAGCACAACATCGAGGGCCGAAGTTTAGAATCAACGTTTCTGGCACAGGCCCTTCATCAGGAATTCCTGATTCTCCTGCTCCTCGGATGCTGCTTGACCGGCTGCGCTTTTCCAGCACTACACACTCAACTCTGATCTCCAGCATCTGCAGTCCTCACTTTCTCCTATTCATATACCCATCCAGATGCCTGTTAAATTCTGTAATTGTACCAGCCTCCACCACGTCCTCTGGCAGCTCATTCCATACACGCACCACCTTCTGTGTAAATAGGAAGGGTTTAAGAGGGAGTGGGCCAAGTGCTGGGAAATGGGACTGGATGAATTCAGGGTATCTGATCAGCTTGGACAAGTTGGACCTAAGGTGCTGGTGTACTCTATGAATATTTTCAGTATTTTCAGTTCATGATTCAGAATACTAGAGTCATACTGGACTCAAAATGTTAATTCTGTTTCTCTCTCTCTGTGCAGATGCTGCCTGGGCCTGCTGAGTTTCTCCAGCAATTTGTGTCCTTGTTACCTCCATCTTTAAAAAAGCGATTCCAAGGAAGATGGCTATGAATAAACAAAACTTTCTCCCCGTCGCTCTGACATCGCTTTCAACAGCAAACGCTCGACAAGGATTGCTGTGTGAAGTGAGCTGTGACAGGCGCTTTATAAATCCGAGTTTCTCTTGTTGCTGATGACTGGCATTGGGAGCCACATTTTAATATTTAACAGGCCGCCAGTGTTGTGCTGCAGATGTAGCTCCTCAGATATAAGCAACGAGATATTAATAGCCGAGAGGTGGGCTGCCTCACTGAACATTGGAACTGCAAGGAGGCATCTCACCCAGCAGCAGCTGGTGTTTCGATCTGAATGTGAACCGAGGACATTATGAGTCGGACCCAGTGAGGTTTTGTGAGGACACGTTATGTTGAGGCAGACCTGATCATTTCTCCCTCAGCACTGAGCCTGGCAGCACTGCTGTGACCTGGTGTCTCAATATCGGGTTGCCGTTGTGGAATCGTTGCATTTCCCACAGAGCTGAGCAAAGCCCATCAGGCCCACACTCACCCTCTGAAGAGCATCCCAGCAAAACCTCCTCATCCCGGTAACCCTGCATCCCCCCCGGGGCTAACCCATCTAACCTGCACAACCCTGGATACCGCAGCTAATCCACCCTAACCTGCACATCCCTGGATACCACGGCCAATCCACCCTAACCTGTACATCTCTGGATACCGCAGCCAATCCATCCTAACCTGCACATCCCTGGATACCGTGGCCAATCCATCTTAACCTGCACATCCCTGGATACCGTGGCCAATCCACCCTAACCTGCACATCCCTGGATACCGCAGCCAATCCACCTTAACCTGCACATCCCTGGATACCGTGGCCAATCCACCCTAACCTGCACATCCCTGGATACCGCAGCCAATCCACCTTAACCTGCACATCCCTGGATACCACGGCCAATCCACCCTAACCTGCACATCCCTGGATACCACGGTCAATCCACCCTAACCTGCACATCCCTGGATACCGCGGCCAATCCACCCTCACCTGCACATCCCTGGATACCGTGGCCAATCCACCCTAACCTGCACATCCCTGGATACCGTGGCCAATCCACCCTAACCTGCACATCCCTGGATACCATGGCCAATCCACCCTAACCTGCACATCCCTGGATACCACGGCCAATCCACCCTAACTTGCACATCCCTCGACACCACGGCCAATCCACCCTAACCTGCACATCCCTCGACACCACGGCCAATCCACCCTAACCTGCACATCCCTGGATACCACGGCCAATCCACCCTAACCTGCACATCCCTGGATACCATGGCCAATCCACCCTAACCTGCACACCATTGGATGGGGAGGAAAACCCAGGTGGTTAGGGAACGATTAGGCCACGTTAAATTGTCCATAGTGAGCAGGTTGGGTGGGGTTAGCCATTGGGAATGCAGGGTTACAGGGATAGTGTGCGTGAGGGGTGGGGGAATGGTCTTCCGAGGGTCAGTGTCAACACAGTGGGCCGAATGGCTTGATTCCACACTAAAAGGGGATTCTATGTGCAACTCTACATGGACAGTCGCCAGAGGCTGGAATCAAACCTGGGTTCCTGGCGCTATGAGACAGCAGTGCTAACCACTGAGCCGCCATATTGTGGCTCCGCATCACACCCCTCATCCATTACAATGCAGTTTTTTGAAGGCTAGTTACTGTTGAGACAGGATCAATGCAACAGCCCCTGGTACAGAGCCAGAAGTCAACTAGCAAAGAATCCATTTGCTATCTATTTGACCATGAGATGTGGGTGTTGGGTTTATTGCCTGTCCCTAATTGCCCAGAGGGCAGTTAAGAGTCAACTGTGGGTCTAGAGTCACATGTTAGCCAGACCAGATACGGATTTCCTTTCCCGACTGAGATAGCCCGTTTATTAATATAGTCACAATTAGGGTAGTTCTTGTTTAAATTTATTCAATTCCACGTTCACCACTTGCCTTGGTGGGATTTGAACTAATTAATCGCGATAGTATCCTGGGGTTCTGGTTTACTGATCCAGCAGTGCTCTCTCCACACCAGTGTACTCACCAGAAGAGAACTAGAATCCAAACTGGATTTAAGTCCGGCTTTTGGGGTGCGGTGGTACTGTCCCTACCTCTGAACCAGGAGGCCTCTGTTCAAATCTCACCCAAGTGTGTCAGAACAGTTTAGATGAAAAATATCTTGCCATCAAAGCTGAGGGAGGGAGAGGTATTGCTCCCGGCCTGCTCATCCAGAATCCATTGAGGGGGCAGGTTCAAGTGGCAGAAGGCAAAACTGGAATTCAGTGACAACAAAATGAGATTGCGTTGGCCCAGCAGTGATCTTGTAACCATTAACCCATCCACTAATGCCCATTGAGGGAGGAAATGTGTCATCCTTACCCAGTCTGGTCCACACAGGTTGTCCTGGGGGTGTGGGGGAAGAGATAACTCAATCTTAAAGGGTTGGTGATGACGCAGGAGTAACGTGGTTGGATAGTAATCACCAACTGTGGGGACTTGGGTTCAATCCCACCGTGGAGATGGACAATATATGCCAGCCTAGCCAGTGATGGCGACACTAATGAATTATAGGAAAAAAATACCTTTCTTGGCGATTATATACTTGTGACAAGGTAGACTGTTACAGGAATCCACCTTCATCTTATCTCGATGCCATATGGTCTCCCATCTCTCAAACAACGAATGTAATAGCTATCAACTTCTCATAGCCCAATAACCATTGGGATGTGTCCCTGACACCCTGACTGCCTTAAAGGAGTTAAGGGAGAGTGCGAGTAAGAGGCGTTGAAATGCCCACCAGCCATAATTGAATGGCGGAGTGGACTCGATGGGCCCAATGGCCTTACCTACACTCCGCTGTCTTATGGTCTTACACACTTATCCTGACAGCAGGAAAAGGGCAGGAGAAGAACATACAGAGAGAAACTCAGCAGGAGAGACAAAACCAGTTTCAAATTCCAGTGTTACTTTTCTTCATCAGAGCAGTCCGTCTCTTTCTAGGTCAGAGTTCCGGCAGCCTCAAGCGTTTTTTTTTCTGAGAAGATAAATTTTATTGCTTCCTAAACCAAAGACACCAGTGCCATTAAGGTGCCCCCCTGCCCTCCCAAAATAGAAGAGACAGGGTAAATTGGAGTATAATGTGGGAAAAGATGAGCAAAAAGCAGGAAAAATACTAAATGTAGGCATCCCGAACTCTCACAAGGAAGAGGAAGTTAGCGCATGGGGCAAGATTAGAAAGGGCAATGGTCCGTTCTGAAGGAGGGTCTCTGGAACGGTAACTCTGTCTTTGTGAGTTCCAGCATCCACAATTTTTGTTCTGCAAGGGTAACTGGTCATTATTGCAAAGAGGTTGGAGATTCCTTCTCCAACTGTACAGACTTTGATGAGACCTGTGTAAGTATCTGGCCTCCAGCTGCAAGTTCACCGGTCTGGTTCCTGGGATCTGAGAGATTGCCCTGTAACAAGATAATGAGAACATTGGTCCTACACCCTTTGCAGCTTAACAGAATGAGGGGTGATCTCATTGAAACACTCAGGGGGGCTTGACAAGACAGAATAGTCCCTGCTGATCAGTGAATCTAAACTTCAGGGACAGGTCTTCCAGGACCGAAATGAAGAGATACCTTCTCTCTCCATGGGCTTTGAATTATTGTGTTCCAGTTCAGCATCAGCCACATTTCAGTGGGTCAGGAGTCATGTGTAGACCAGTCACAGTAAGAATGGAGGATTTCTATTCCTGTAGTGACCCAGCTAAGATTTTATAACAGTTGCCATGGTCACCACCACAGATCGATTCCCGATTAATTAATCAAATGTTGTCATGGTGGGATTTGCAGTTGTGTACCAAGGATATTGGCCCTGGTTTCTGGATTACTCATTCCAGTAACAGCACCTCTATGTCACATTGAAAGCCAGGCCTAATGTCTCAATCGAAGCCTGTGTAGTAGTAGATGGAGGAAAATGGTCAGTCAGATGACACGAGGGGCTAAAAAAGGTTAAAATCTCGGATCCACATTTGGGCTGAAGTATGCAAACATATGTTGCAGGGGGGATTTGCATAATTTGATAAGAATAGAAGTGATGCATTATTAAAGAAGAGACTCTGCCTATCTCTAGCACTGTGCGACCGACAGCTTTGCACAACTTTCACTTCACAAAATACAAAAACCAGGCGACCGCCAAGAGAGTTAATTCCCAGGGCAGCAACCAGGCACTTGTGCAGCTGAACAGGCAAGTTCCTGTCTCTTTAGCAGCTCCAAAGCCTTCTTGAGTCATGAGAGTCCTACAGCACTGGGTCCAACCAGTCCACGCTGCCTGTAATCCCAAACTAAACCAGCCCCACCTGCCTGTGCTTGGTCCATATCCCTTCAAACCTTTCCTGTGGTTTAGGTATTGTACAGTACATGCATCCACCACCCCTTCTGGCAGTGCATTCCACCCACGGTTCACTCTCTGTGTAAAAACATTGCCCCTCATGTCCTTTTCGTCTCCGCTCACCTTAAAAATATGCCCCCTAGCCTTGAACAGTAGAGGAAGGACCTTTGTCATCTAACCTACTTATTCTCCTCAGTGATTTTATAAACTTCGATAAGGTCACTCCCTCAACCTCCTACGCTCCAGTGAAAATAGTCCCAGCCAATCCAGCCTCTCTTTTTAACTCAAACCCTCCAGTTCCAGCAACATCCTGGTAAATCTCTGCTGAAGCTTTTCCAGTTTAATGAGGTCCTTCCTATAACAGGGCGATCAGAGCTGGACACAGTATTCCAGAAAAGGCCTCAGAAATGTCCTGTACAACCTCAACATGACAAACTAACTCCTACCGTCAAAGGTCTGAGCAAGTGTCTAAACCTCTTCTGTCAACCTGTGTTGTCAGTTTTAAAGAATTATGTACCTGAACCCTTAAGTCTCCCTATTCTACAACACAACCCAAGGCCCGACCATTCATTACATAAGTCCTGTCTGTGTTTGTTTTACCAGAATGCAACACCTCGCTTTTATCCAAATTAAACTCCATCTGCCACTCCTCGGCCCATTGACCCAATTGATCAAGATCTCTTTGTAATCTTAGATAAAACTTCTTCGCCAACTTTGATATCATCTGCAAATTTACGAACCCATGCCTCCTATAAATCATTTCTATGGATGACAAACGAAAGCGGACTCAGCACCGATCCCTGTGGAACACTGCTCCAGTCTCCACTGGCACCCACCGTCTCCCACCATCAGACCAGTTACATAACCAATTCGCAAGTTCATCCTGAATCCCAAGTGACCCTAACTTTACAGGTTAGTCTACCAGGTGGAATCCTATCAAAGGCGTTACTAAGCAACACCTATAACTGCGCTCTCATCAATCTTTTTGGGTTACACCCTCAAAGAAAACTCAGTCAGATTGATGGATCCAGATCTGAAGAGGCCCACTCGCGTTCCCTCTGATCAGTAACTCTTAAAATAACCATTTATTCTCGCCCCCCTCCCCCACCCACCATGGGTTAAATTCAGTTGGCCTGGCCCCATTACTGTGCTCCACACCAAATACCATCTCCCACCCACCCTCCCCACTTGGTTCTGACTTAGTTAATGTTAAAGATTCCTCTCTAAACACAGTCAAAAGGTTTAGAGAGGAAAATCAGACAGTCTCTCACAAGGTCCTGATGAAGACACATATAACTAGCTCCACACAGTGACCATGCAATAGACTATGCCTCATTATGGAAGACAAATGTCTCTCCTTGTTAAGGGTCTCTCACAGTTTCACCTAATAATTAGACAGGGCCTTCAAATTGCTTAGAAAGGACGGTTTGGTCTGAGTTCAAATCCCAAATGTTCCAGACCCAACACATCTCTGAACAGGTTGATGAGAAAGGGCGATCAGATACACTTGTGGTGCGCCGGCAGTGTCCCTAGCTCTGGGCCAGGAGGTCTGGATTCACGTCCCTGGGGTTTCACTAAAAGTGTCCTTGAACAGGTTGAGCCAAACTAACAGGGGAGCTGGGCGGTAGAGCATCAGAGAAAGGCAATGGAGTGCCCAACGTTCAACATGAGCATCACCCAATTGTGAGTGCACTTCATGGGGAATGGTGACTGTAGACAGAGCACAGCTCAGGAAATCTGCTAATACTGAGGGCACAAGCGCAGCAAACCTACACCGTCTCTTTTATTAATGCGGCAACAAGGCAAATTTAGAAGGTTGACAGAAAAAGAGAAAGTTTGAAGAATGTTATCACTTTCAGAAGCCTGGGACAATTCGAACTCAAGCTGTGATTTCAGTGGGAGGATTTACTAAGGGGATTTAAAAACCTGTGAAAGGTGATTTTCAGCGTGTTTTAGGCTGTGAAATGGGAGAAAATGTCCATTTTGCCTGTGAAGGAGCAGGAAACCTCCTTTGTGGCTGCAGAGACCGCCCAGAAAGTGGCCATTCACGGAGCTGATTGATAAAGACAGGCAGGAAAGTAAGAGTAAGCGGTAACAGAGACGCAAGGGGGAGAGGGAGGACCGCAGATGCTGGAGATCAGAGTCGAGAGTGTGGTGCTGGAAAAGCACAGCAGGTCAGGCAGCATCCGAGGAGCAGGAGGATGGACATTCCGGGCAAAAGCCCTTCATCTGGCATTGAGCAAGATTTCCTTTTAATCCTCTTGTGGCACATGGAGCCTTCCAGCTGGGACCACATTTACTATCCATCCCGAGTTGCCCCTTGAGAAGGTGATAGTGAGCAGACCCCTTGAACCGCTTCAGTCCATGTGCTGTGGGGTTGACCCACAATGCCCTTAGGGAGGGAATTCCAGGATTTTGACCCGGAGACACTGAAGGAATAGCAATATATTTCCAAGTCGGGATGGGGAGTGGCTCGGAGGGGAGGTATTGAAGAACAATTGTCACACAGTATTGTTGGTTAATGGAATTTAAAGCTTTATTGGAGGTACATCATACAGTATTACTGGAGAATAGACTTTTTAAGAAGTGAATACATTGTTTAAAAATCCTTTCTCTTGTAGCCATAGGTTTAATATGGGTGCTGCAGTTCAGTAACCATAGATGTAATACAGCTCAATGGTCACCACTTGGATGTTGATAATGGGAGACTCAATTCTATTGGATTTCAAGAGTTGATGGTTATCATTTGATTAGATTAGATTAGATTACTTACAGTGTGGAAACAGGCCCTTCGGCCCAACAAGTCCACACCGACCCGCCGAAGCGCAACCCACCCATACCCCTACATTTACCCCTTACCTAATACTATGGGCAATTTAGCATGGCCAATTCACCTGACCCGCACATCTTTGGACTGTGGGAGGAAACCGGAGCACCCGGAGGAATCCCACGCAGATACGGGGAGAACGTGCAAACTCCACACAGTCAGTCGCCTGAGTCGGGAATTGAACCCGGGTCTCAGGCGCTGTGAGGCAGCAGTGCTAACCACTGTGCCACCGCGCCGCCCACTCTCTTCATTTATCTATCCCTTTACTCTGTCTCTCTGTCTCTCTCTGTCTCTCTCTCTCTTCTCTATATAATCTATTCCCTTTTCCCACGCTGTTGTCAGCACAAATGCTCCCATTTCCCAACTATTTTCAATTTTGATTAAGTGTTGCTGGACTTGAAATGTCAGTTTTGTTTTCCTTTTCAATAATCCTGCCAGAGCAGTTGAATTTCTGCTTTTGATGAGAAACTCAAATGAACCCACCGTGTACGCACTGTGACTACAACACTAGCTCAGCGGCTAGGAATCCTGCAGCGAGTAACTCACCTCCTGACTCCCCAAGGCCTGTCCACCATCTACAAGGCACAAGTCAGGAGTGGGATGGAATACTCCCCACTTGCCCTGGATGGGCGCAGCTCCAACAACACTCAAGGAGCTCGATACCATCCAGGACAAAGCAGCCCCAACTTGATTGGCATCACATCCACAAGCACACACTCCCTCCACTCCCCGATGCTCAGTAGCAGCAGTGTGAACTATCTACAAGATGCCCTACAGACATTCACCAAAGATCCTCAGACAGCACCTTCCAAACCCACCACCACTTCCATCTAGAAGGACAAGGGCAGCTGATACAGGGCAACACCACCCCCATGCAAGTTCCCCTCCACAACACTCCCCATCCTCACTTGGAAATATATCGCCGTTCCTTCAGTGGCACTGGGTCAAAATCTTGGAAATCCCTCTCCAAGGGCATTGTGGGTCAACCCACAGCAGGTGGACTACAGCGGTCCAAGATATCAGCTCACCCCCACCTTCTCAAGGGACAACTAGGGACGGGGCAGTAAATGCTGGTCCTGACAGTCCCACAAGTGAATAGTACAAAGCCCAGTTAGTCTCAGTAATGGTGACCATGAAACTATTGAAGATTGTGGTAAATTTCTGACCTTCATTGTAACCAAGGACAAGAGAGATCATTACAAGTGTCTGTCCTTAATATCAAGGCCCCATTTAGTTGAGTGTTCTATCTAGGGCCTCTAATAAAACTGGAGTCAATGAGGAAGCCATTACAGACACAGAGGAAGATTGTGTGTGTTGGAGGCCAAACATTATCCAAGGGCATCACCTGTTGAAATTCCTCCATGTAGCATCATTGGCCCAACAATTTCCAACTTCTTCATCAAAGACCTTCTCTTCATTGTAATGTCGGAGGTGGGGGGATGTTCGCCAATGATTGCACAATGTTCAGCGCCATTCATCACTCCTCAGGTGCTAAGGCAATCCATATCCATATGCAGCAAGGCCTGGACAATATCCAGGCTGAGGGTGATGGTCGTCTCTCTCTCTCTCTCTCATTGGAGATGGTCACCGCTGGGCGTTTGTGTGCCGCGAATGTTACTTGCCACTCGGGATTGCTCTCACTGGAATGCAGAAGAATGGGGGGAGGCGGGACACTCGTAGAAACATGTAAAAACCTGGTGGGACCGACCAGGCTAGATGTGGGAAGGACGTTCCCGATGTTGGGGAAGTCCAGCACTGGGGGGTCACAGTCTAAGAACAAGGGGTAAGCCATTCATGACTGAGATGGAGAAGAAGGTCTTCACTTGGAGAGTTGTGAATCAGTGGGATTCTCTCCCACTGTTGGGGTCAGTCCGTTAGATATATCCAAGAGGAGCCGGGCATGATCCATGAGGCTAGAGGGACCAAGAGGGATACTGAGAGAAAGCGGGAATGGGATACTGAGGTTGCATGATCATATGGAAGGGTGGCGTGGGCTCGAAGGGCCGAAGGGTCTCCTCCTGCCCCTATTTCCTCTGTTTGTTGTCAGTCCAAGCCGGGATAACGTCCAGCTCTTGCTGCATTTGAACATTCAATCCCCAAGGAGCTGAGGGTGGTGCTGAACCATTCAGATTTCTGAATCAAATCTGATCGTGGGAGACAGGGACACAGCACCGTTGGACAGGTGAATCACTCCGGGAGATCCGAATCTGAATTCACAGCAAAATTCAAATTCAGTAAAGATCTGGAAGAGAACAGCTAAGGCTGTTGATGTAACCACTGTTGAATTGTGTTAAAAGCCCATCTGGTTCACTAGTGTCTCTCAGGGAAGGAGAGGTCTATGATCCACACCCAATCTGACCTGCAACTAGAATGGGAGCCATATTTATCTCGCTTTGGGCATCGGTTGGCCTAGCCAGCGATGAACACATCCCATGAGCTGATAACCACAAGAATTCAAATCCCTCCACCTACCAAGCCCCCACCACCTCCTTGCATTTCCACACAGAGGAGCTTGTTAAATAGATGGCCAGGGAAGCAACAGACCATTTTCCACTCTCCGACCCATCAAGAGTGCAACTCAATACAACTGAACGGAGTCAGAAACGAAGACAGGAATTGCTGGAGAAGCTCGGCCGCTCTGGCAGCTTCCGCGGGAGAGAGATCAGAGTTCCCGCTTTGGGTCAGTGGACTGCCTTATGGGCAGAGCAGAAACACAGCTCTTGTGAAACCTTCTGATAAAAAGAAAAAATGTTGCCCAATGAACTGAAATGATGCCTTGTTCTGAGAATAAGGAAGTGCACTGGGGCTTGTGTTCCGGCACATTCTTCAAATAACAAGAAACGTGAAGAAACTCGAAGATCTCTGATTCTGGATCCTCAGAAATGAGAAGCGATGGCTCATTGTGTCCCTGACGAGGGAGGGAGGGGAGGGAGGGAGAGAGGGGAGGGAGGGAGGGAGGGAGGGGGGCAGGGGAGCTTTTCGATAGTGTAAGGTGGGCCATTTCATATGTAATTTCAGTTACACCACACGGTAAACTTTTGCTATAAATTCTGTACCTTATGATCTTATACTCTTATGAAGGAGTGTCGCTCCGAAAGCTAGTGCTTCCAATTAAACCTGTTGGACTATAACCTGGTGTTGTGTGATTTTTAACTTTATCCATCCCAGTCCAACGCCGGCATGTTGTACACCAGAGTGGTCTGAGTGATCCTTTTCTGTAATTCATGTCTTTCTGAGATGGGTATCCTTTGTGAGGAGTCTTTGGGGTGGGGGGTGGGGAGGTGGGGAGGTATTGTAAAGGGTTACCATGGTTTCCAGGGGCAGGAGCAGTAGCGGACGGTTTTAGAGTTGACCTGGGTGGGGTGGAGAGGAGAGGTTGGGCCTAGTGGGAGGGGAACAGGGAGACCGAGGGGTAAACCCAGTGAGCGGGGGGGGAGGAGAGAGAGAAGAGGGGGGAGCGGAATCCAGCGGGTGGTAATATCAAGGCAGTGTGTTTGCCTACCGAGACCCGGGGGTGGGGGTGGGGGGAGGGGGAGGGGGAGAGCGAGAGTATCAGTATTTAGGCAGGTTGCCCATTTCCCCCCCAACCCCCACCTTGCTCTGGACATACTACTACAACAACCTCAGCACCTCTTGAAGCGCCTAAAGATTGCTTTCAGAGACTGAGCCATCGAGACCAAATTTTGGCGACGGTGAACCAGATATGAGATAGGCGGGGCCCCCATTCCCCCCTCAAGGTGGAAGAGGTTAAGGAGCATCTTTAAAGTTGAGGGAGGTAGTGTGTGGGGTAGGGAGTGAATTCCAGAAAGCTAGGCCCGAGCAGTCGATAGCAGAACAATGGATGGGTCTGAGGACATGTGAGGAACCTGGCTCGGAGGAACAGGGAGACTTCATCAAGCTGGAAGAGGCGATGGGAATGGCGATAGGGCTGTGGCCGGTGGGGACATAAAAATGAAGCTGGGAGTCTTCAAATTGAGCAATCCCTTGACTCAGTCTTGACGCGAGAGTACGGGCTGCAGATGGGGTCCAGATTGGGAGATCCAGACACGACGGGATTCGGAAAAGTAGTCATTGCGTCAGGTTTCAGTCCTGAGGGGTGATTCCTGATGAAGGCCTCTTGCCTGGAGCGTTGACTCTCCTGCTCCTTGGATGCTGCCTGACTTTTCCAGCACCGCTCTCTTTGACTCCAATCTCCGGCATCTGCCGTCCCCACTTTCTCCTGGACCCTAATTATGGTTGGGAGTGTGGCGCTGGAAAAGCACAGCAGATCAGGCAGCATCCGAGGAGGATATGACGTGGACTTCCCCTGTCATTGGAGCTGTCGCCTAATTATAGGCGCAGTTGCCCCAGTTATGGAAGCACATGGTGGCTCACTGGGATAATCTGCGCATTTACTTGCCCTCAATGTTACTGGTCGCGATGGGTCCTGGCACACTACTGTACTGCCAGCTCATTGAGGGGCGAGCCAGTTCAGCACAGGCACAGACAAAGGCCAGGCACAGACAATGAGAGATCTCTTCAGAAAGGTGTTTGCTGACAGCAGCCGTGCAAGGTGATAAGATTTGACAACACGGCCGAGGCTATTTCTGGCTTCCCTGACGTCAGGAGTTGCCATGGCGATCTGGGGGCTGACACACACACTCACACACACATACACACACACACACACACACACACAAACATACACGGGTCTCTTGCGTACGTGTCTGTTGCCAAGGGGATGCGGTTGCCAAGGTTACGGTGCATACGGGATGAAGGATTGACAGCTAAGGGTTGCCTCAGGTGACGGATTCCACTCCCTCCCGGCACACACACACACACCCCTCTCTCAAGCCCAGCAAAGGGCTGACTCTGTTGAGTAAAGACGCAGAAGTGGGGAAGGAGAGGGGGCAGAGACCAGCAAAGGCAGCAGCTGGGAGCGAGCGAGAGAGAACACGGATTTTTGTCAAACAGAGGACCGTCAGGATAAACTGTTAGATCCAGCCGGAGCAGCGTGGAACAGGGGATGTGTAAACTTTGATCCGGGGTAAGTCACTTATTGTGTAAAGGCACACCAGGGCAACACAAGATTTAATCTCCAAAGGGATCGAATTGTGAGGCTGAGAGGGAGGGGGGAGTGACCACAGAATCAACTGTAAACTGACCTTCCTTTGTTCAACTTCTGTCATAATAGTGGGACCTTCTGGGGATGTTTTCCACAGCACATTTACTCAGCATTTCAAAAAAAAATGCCTTTCAAATGAAATCATTCTCATTGAGGTTAACTCATTCTGTTCCACGACAAGATGGGCTAAACAGAACATGAGCCACAATGTTAAGAAGGTTGTAAGTGGTTTTAAAACTAAATTTCTCCTTGCTGTTCCACACAGAGGAGCCTGTTAAATACATGGCCAGAGAAGCAACAGACCATTTTCCCTGTCTCCAACTCAATCCAAACTGAAAGAACCGTGGATGCTGTAAATCAGGAACGAAAACACGAAACGCTCAGCAGCATCCCTGGGAGAGAGGTCAGAGTTCACGTTTCGGGTCAGTCCTGAGGAAGGGTCACTGGACTTGAAACGTTAACTCTGATAGATGCTGCCAGACCTGCTGAGCGTTTCCAGCAATTCCTGTCTGAGTTTGACTCAACGCCAGTCAGTAACATTATCATCACTGTGACGTTGTTTAACAGTGAAGGAGATAGTGTGTGTGTGTGAGAGAAAGAGAGAGCGAGACCGATAAGAAACAAGGAAGTGAAGATGGAGTGAGAGTGAATCAGCGGAAATAAACAAGACTGAGAAGGAGAGAATAGTTCAACTGAGATACCGCAGAGAAGTCAATGAGAGAAGGAAAGTGAGTCACAGAGAGGTTCAGAGATGGAGAGTGAGAACTGGAAATAAAGATGGGGGTACGAGATATGGCTCATTCCAAATGAGGCAGGATTTATACTGGGATCTGGAACCTGTACTGAAGACAAAAAAAAAGTGATGGAGATCACAGTGGGTCACGGAGAGAGATCAAGCTAACGTTTTGAGTTTCTCATCACAATGTACAGTAACTTGCCATGCAGCTGAACTGCTCTGTTAGATTAGATTAGATTACTTACTTACAGTGTGGAAACAGGCCCTTCGGCCCAACAAGTCCACACCGACCCGCCGAAGCGCAACCCACCCATACCCCTACATTTACCCCTTACCTAACACTACGGGCAATTTAGCATGGCCAATTCACCTGACCCGCACATCTGGTGTTTATGCTTATACAAGCCCAACCACTCCCTGAAAGAGTGAAGTTCACCCATTCACTGGATGAAGACATTTCTCCTGAATTCCCTTTGGGATTTATCAGGGTGAGCTTACATCCCCTGTTCCCGCGAATGAGAAGAATTTGCTTGAAGTCTAGCCCATCAAAACCTTTCTTAACATCTTTGCAGGTCACCCCCATGGACATCTCTTTTTTCAGATACAAATGTCCCATTCAGCTCTGATGTTGACTGGTCGCGATACCTGTGCTACTATAATTCTTACAAAAGTGTTTCCTCACTGCCTGCCTCTCAGTATCAGGGGAGTACGGTCAAACCAAATTTCAATATAAACTTAACTTAACGTGTGTGTGTGTGTGTGTGTGTGTGTCTGTGTGTGTGTACGTGTGTATGTGTGTATACGTGTGTGTGTGTGTGTGTGTGTGTGTGTGTCTGTGTGTGTGTGTGTATGTGTGTATACGTGTGTGTGTGTGTGTATATATACGTGTGTGTGTGTGTGTGTGTTCAATTCTATGCTAGAAACAGACCCCAGTCCTTGGATTTAAATTGGGTACTGATTTAAAAAGCCAGATTATGGCATTTCCTTTCATCAATGTTGGAGGTTCCAAAGACAGCATGATCCAAAGTTAAGCCTCATTATGTGCAGCTTGCAAACAGAGGCAATCATCTTATCAGCTCTAAACTTGGGTAAAAATGGAGGCCATGTTTTAATGAGTATATCTTTAACTGCAGATGTCAATGGATTATAATTAGGAATGGGGATCCATTTTCACTCGAGGAACCACTGTCTCCAAGAATTTGTACACAGAGTGGCGAGGTGGCACCTCATGGCATCTCTTCACATGTTGGCACTGAGCCCCCAGGATCAGCTCAACAATGGCAGAGTGTTGCACTCATGACCCTGAGCAAGCAAGCCCCAGTGTGAGGGTCAGTGCGCAGACTATTCTTCGGGACTCGCCTCTGGGTAGGGTTTAAGGGGTTATGGCTACATTCATTGGCTTTTGATGCTAACACCAGCTCAATTACACGATGCTATAGATTTACAGGCAAGTGGAGGTGTTTGCTTTGGGATGATGGGAACTGGTTGGATTGAAGAGTCTGTTTGCGTGCTGTCTAACTCTATGACTTAAAATGGAAACGGAGGGATTGAGAGTGCCTCCATCTTCCCCCCATTGCTTATTTTTCCCATGGTTCAAAATTGAGGTCTCCCCGCCACCCCCAGCCACTCCCCCACCCAATTAGAGGAAACACCTTTTCCTACATTTTCCATCACTTCAAGATGTCAATGGATTCATCAAGTCTTTCCCAAGCATTGTTGTTGTAATTGCACTGTCATAGTGTAAAACATTTTCACAAGTTACCTCAGAGGTAACGCCAGATCAGGGACAATTATTAGTCAGAAAACCAACAGGGGATGGCCTATGTTCCTTCAGAGACTAGCACAGTATAACAACATGAGAGGACATAAAAGGCGTTGGCTTAACATACACACCCAGTATGGTCCTGAAATGACAGCTCAAATATTAGAGTCATAGAGATGTACAGCACGGAAACAGACCCTTCAGTCCAACTCGTCCATGCCGACCACATATCCTTGGATAAGCACATGGATGATGATGGGATAGTATAGGGGGATGAGATTACATTGGTTCACAGGTCGGCACAACATTGAGGGTCGAAGGGCCTGTTCTGCGCAGTACATAGAACATAGAAAAATACAGCGCAGTACAGGCCCTTCGGCCCTCGATGTTGCGCCGACCGAAGCCTACCTAACCTACACTAGCACAATAACCTCCATATGCCTATCCAATGCACGCTTAAATGACCATAAAGAGGGAGAGTCCACCACTGCCACTGGCAGGGCATTCCATGAACTCACAACCCGCTGAGTAAAGAATCTACCCCTAACATCTGTCCTATACCTACCACCCCTTAATTTAAAGCTGGGTCCCCTAGTAACAGCTGACTCCATTAGCGGAAAAAGGTTTGCACTGTCAACCCTATCTAAACCCCTAATCAGTACTGTTCTATATTCTGTGTATGAACCTCATCTTTTCCCACCTGCTAGCACCCGGCCCATCTCCCTCCAAACCCTTCCTATTCATATACCCATCCAGATGTCTTTTCAATGCTGTAATTGTACCAGCCTCCACCACCAGCTCATTCCATACACATACCACCCTCTGGGTGAAACAGTTGTCCTGTAGGGGCATTTGAACGTCAGGCCCATCTGTGGCTTTAACAATATCACCCCATCAACCCTCACCTTTAAGCTCAAGATGGAATTCAGTGAAGTCCTCCATTGAGGTGAGGGACATCATTCAGTGGCTATGAAGGTCATCGAACCCCTACAGTGCAGGAAGAGGCCATGCAGCCCGTTGTCTCGGATCCTCCAGCCTATCCCTGTAACCTTGAATTTCCCATGGCCAATCCACCCTAACCTAGTGTGGCCAATCCACCCTAACCTGTATATCCCTGGACACTATAGAGTGGCCAATCCACCCTAACCTGCACATCCCTGAACACTATAGTGTGGCCAATCCACCCTAACCTGCACATCCCTGGACACTATAGTGTGGCCAATCCACCCTGACCTAGTGTGGCCAATCCACCCTAACCTGTATATCCCTGGATACTATAGTGTGGCCAATCCAAGCTAACCTGCACATCCCTGGATACTATAGTATGGCCAATCCACCCTATCCTGCACACCCCTGAACACTATAGTGTGGCCAATCCACCCTAACCTACACATCCCTGGATACTATAGTATGGCCAATCCACCCTAACCTACACATCCCTGGATACTATAGTATGGCCAATCCACCCTAACCTGCACATCCCTGGACACTATATATGGCCAATCCACCCTAACCTGCACATCCCTGGACATTATAGTGTGGCCAATCCACCCTAACCTGCACATCCCTGGACACTATAGTGTGGCCAATCCACCCTAACCTACACATCCCTGGACACTATAGTGTGGCCAATCCACCCTAACCTGCACATCCCTGGACACTATAGTGTGGCCAATCCACCCTAACCTACACATCCCTGGACATTATAGTGTGGCCAATCCAACCTAACCTGCACACCCCTGGACACTATAGTGTGGCCAATCCACCCTAACCTGCACATCCCTGGACACTATAGTGTGGCCAATCCACCCTAACCTGCACATCCCTGGATTGTGGGAGGAAACTGGAGCACCTGGAGGAAACCCACACAGAGACGGGGAGAATATGCAAACTCCACACAGACAGTCACCCGAGGGTGGAAGCGAACCCAGAGACCCCTGGCGCAGTGAGGCAGCAGTGCTGACCACTGAGCCAGCAGCATCCCTGGGCTCCAGGTGGGCATCACAATGGAGGACAGCTCTCCAGTGACACCCACTGGAGGCAAACCGAGTGAATGAGTCAGGAACAGGAGCTGCCCACTCGACTCAAGCAGCCTACCCCACCAGGCCATGGAGGGCCACACAGTGTAGACCCAACCGCACCTTCCTTCACAACCCTTTGACTCCCTGTGGGATCAATCCCAGGTTCAGGAAGGAAGTGGGACAGCGACCAGGAAATCTTTGGAAGATGTCCTTTCTCTTTATCCTTTCACGGGGACCTGGGGCATTTGTGGTCCATCCCCAATTAGCTTTGAGCTGAGCTCGAACCTTGTTGGTGGGGGGGAGGTGGTGGGCTTCAGAGAGGCTGCGGGTGCAGGCTGGAGAGGATGGGTCAACACTGATGTGAGTTCATTTAGTTTTTGTATAATCAATTATAATTGCAGAATTGCAGAAGTAACATTAATTTACTTATATCCCACACTCCCTTCCCTGGAGGAAGGTCACTCGTTCCCCCCCTCCACCCCACCCTCAAAGAATTAACTCTGCTTTCTCTCTCCACAGACCTGCTGAGTTTCTCCAACAAATTCTAGTGGCGAACCAGAGGGTGTTTTGTAATTTTGGTTTGTAAACCCCACAGCTCTGGCTCCAGCCCACCTTGCAGATGGAGAAAGGCAGGTTTCTGAGTTTGTTTTAAGTTGTTTGCTCTGGAACACCAGAACCGTGCTGCGAGGGGTGAAACCAGAGAATGGGATCTGTTGAGGGGGGCTTGGCATATTTCTGCAACAAATAATTTTTTTTAACTGCCAGGCAAGATTAGCATCACAAGCTTGTGAGACGTACAAAATAACCAACCCGTCTGTGTACAGACCAGGAGTGAGCTCCAGAAATAGCTGTCAGAGAGGGGGAGGAGTTTCGCTGAGGGTTGGCTAACGTTTATATAAAAAAACATATATATGTATTGCAGCAGTTGAGATAACCCACCTTCTGCTGACGGCACACATTTGCTTTCGAGGAAGGACTAACTCCTGTCGGAACTAGAAGAGGTTTTTTTTTAACTTTTCCAGACACTGTGAGTAAGATGAGAGATTTTTCTCTCTCCTTAAATGAGAGAGGACAGTGTGAACAGTAAAGGGAAATGTGTGTTAATTTGACTCGCATTCCGGAGAGCTCTGATCTTTTCCATTCTGAAATGTTGGAATTAAACAGCGGATTGGGGTGTGAAGCCGTCTCCAAGTGAGGGCAGCTGAAGGCGGGTTTATATCTGTGTGTGTGTGTGTGTGGTGTATGCGTCTGTGTGTGTGTGTGTGTCTGTGATTGTATGTGTGGTGTCTGTGTCTGTGTATGTGTGTCTGTATGGTGTGTGTGTGTGTCTGTGATTGTATGTGTGGTGTGTGTGTGTCTGTGATTGTATGTGTGGTGTCTGTGTCTGTGTGTGTGTGGTGTCTGTGTCTGTGTGTGTGTGTGGGGTGTGTGTGTGTCTGTATGGTGTGTGTGTCTGTGTCTGTGATTGTATGTGTGTGTGTGTCTGTGTGTGTGTCTCTGTGTGTGTGTGTGTGTGTGTGTCTGTATGGTGTGTGTGTCTGTGTCTGTGATTGTATGTGTGGTGTCTGTGTGTGTGTGTGTGTGTGTGTGTGTGTCTGTGTGTGTGTGTGTGTGTGTGTCTGTGTGTGTGTCTCTGTGTGTGTGTGTGTGTGTGTGTTTGTATGTCGACTGGTTTGTGTTGGAGGTAAGTAAATTCCCCACCACCTCCACTGCCACACATGACTGATCGCCCACCCTCCTCCTTTTTAAAAGTGTGAGTGTCTCTCTGTGTGTTCATGAGAAGCCGCTAGATTCTGCTCTGGGAAAGACTGAGCGCTGGATTTCACTTTTAATGTAACTTGCTCACCATCTCCCCAGTCAGTCCCTATCCTCCTCCCCATTCTCAGACAGAATGTGACAGTGTGCCCAGTCACTAACAGCTGAGCATTGTGCAAGTTCTCTTTCTCCTTATGTAACTCGCCAGCCCTGTCAATAATCACTTTGTTATCCCTGGGTTCAGTTAGTCCACTGTAACCCCAGTCTCATTGCCATCTTTACTATAATGTGTTGCTTCCATCTATTTTAAACCAGCCCTCCCCTTAATGTGCAGGCGGTCGGTCGGTTTGGTTCAGTAAACCAGAGAGTGATTTAAAACTCCAAATCCATAAAGGGCACCCTCTAGCCGTGCGTTCACTGAGACCTCCCTGGCCTGCAGACCTTTGAGAATGCCTGATCTTAGTGAGTGCACTAATGGTCGCCATGTCTTCAGCTGGCCTAGTAACCAAACTGCAGAATAATCTTTTCCATTTCCCTCTGCCTCCCAGCTCTTTAAATTCCTTTTATTTTCAAAACAGAAAGAGAGCAGCTTCTTTGTCTCCACCGTTGGTCATCAGCCATTGCTGTGTGGCTCAGTGTCATGTTTGACTTTGTATTGTTCCTGTAGGCACCTTGGGATGGGTTCCTGTGCCAACGGTGCCATACAGAAGAAAGTTGTTGTTGATTGAGTTGGGTGTTAAACGCAGTTGCCTGTGGTGTTTACACTTTTGAGGAGCTGGTGTTGTGACTGATGTTTGCAACAAACACACACAATATACGCATTCAGACACACACACACACAGACACACACATATACATACAGACAGACACACACAACACACAGACACACACACAGATACACAGACACACACAGACTGACACACACAACACACAGACACACACACATACATACAGACACACACACAAACAGACACACACAACACACAGACACACGCACATACATACAGACACACACAACACACAGACACACACAACACACACAGACACAAACACACGCACAGACACAAACACACTACACAGGCACACACTCATCCAAAAAGACACACACAGACATACACAACACACAGATACACACACACGCACAGACACACACACACAGACACACACACACAGACACACACACATACAGGCACACACACACACACAAACACACAGACAGACACACTTACACACACATACAGGCACATACACACACAGACACAGACACACAGACACATACGTACAGACAAACACACGCACACACAGAGGAGGATTTCGACATACCCCTGACAGGAAGATGGCTATTTTTAATTTCACTACGTAGCTAACCCGGATTGCAAAGACCTCTGGCATTACTTAATCTTCTTGCACTTCAGCCCAAATATTTTTTATTTACTGGAAGTGCAAGCCGATAACATCACTGGAACATTAGTGGCAGGCAGGGCTGACACAGCGTGTTCTTATTGAGAGATTTATACGTTGAGGGAGTGAATTAAAGTTGACTTGAAAGAAAGCGAGAGGTCTGCACAAGGACTGAATGATGGGCAGCAAGAAAAAGAGGCAACTTTTTCAAAACTTCCAGGAGCAGTTTGCTGTCTGACTGAATGCTCATTTGGAACTTCCGACGCTCCTGTCTTCCTGGGAATGGTATCAAGGCTCCTTATGCTATTAAATGCCAGCCCTCACTTTTTGCCATGGCGTTTAATTTGTAATGAGTGCACACATGCAGCAATGTTTTCAAACTGACAGGGAAACCATCAGCCTGAGGCTATTGGCTGAGAGGCTGTAACCCCTCAGCGACTTGTGGCATCCTATGTAACTCCCCCTCCATGAGGAACCGCTTGGGTTATTTACATATGAACAACAGCGGGTCCCATAATCCTCTCACAAACACGGGGCCAACAGACTGATCTATTGAGCTCTGAGAAGGTCCCTTTTGCTGGGTTCACATCAGGACTTGCCTCTCCCCACCCTACGGCCTGAATCAGTTTGGGATTCAGAGGGGATTTACGGACAGGATCGTGCTGCCCCTTTGGCCGTTCCCATGTGTGGCTCCCTGTTCAGGGCTAACGTATCGAGGAGCCTTGAGCTATTCAGCCAGGAATGGTCTGTCTGTTGTTTCTGAGTTGAACGGCCACCCGTTTGTCAGGAATGTCAGACCAATCTCTCCTCTCCTGGGCACACAGGATGCTGTCCAATGCCCTTTCAGTTAGACTAACTAGTCATGATTTGGAGATGCTGGTGTTGGACTGGGGTGGACAAAGTTAAAAATCACACAACACCAGGTTATAGTCCAACAGGTTTAATTGGAAGCACTAGCTTTCGGAGCGACGCTCCTTCATCAGGTGACTGTGGAGGACTCGATCCTAACACACAGAATTTATAGCAAACATATACAGTGTGATGTAACTGAAATTATACATTGAAAAACACCTTGTTTGTTAAGTCTCATGTGTTAGACTGACCATGACAGTTTCACTTCTTTCATATGTAAATCACAAAACTTTTGTTAAAAGTTATATTCTCAGGTTAACTGTAACAATTGGTGTTAGGCCAGATAAGATGTTGAAGGTGTTTAGCCCCCTATGCTCTGTTGTCTGTACCATAATGTTTAGACTGATTCTAATCTAAGAAATTAGTTCACAGAGTCTTACATAGATTCATGCAGTTTTTGACAAAGTACAATGTAACTCTGCAAGTACAAATTCACCCAACAAATGTGTGTGTGTGTGTGTGTGTGTGTGTGTGTGTGTATGTGGGTTTGTGTGTGTGTGTGGGGGGGGTGGGTGGGGTGGCGGTTGTGAGTGTGAGAGAGTATATATATATGTGTGTGTGAGTGTCAAGTGGTCTAAGTCTGTGAGAGGGTGCGTGTATGAATGTGAGAGAATGTATGTCTGCAGGAGCGTGTGTGAGTGTCTGGGGTGGGGGGTTGTGAGTGTATGAGAGAGAGTGTATATGTGTGTGAGTGTGAAGGGGACTAAGTCTGTGAGAGGGTGCATGTGTGAGTGTGTGTCTCTGTAGGAGTGTGTGTATATGTGTGTGGGGGGGGTGGGGAGTTGTGAGTGTCTGTGAGACACAGTGTATATGTGTCTATGAGAGGAAGCATGTGTGAGTGTGGGAGTGTGTGTCTCTATAGGAGTGTGTGTGTATATGTGTGTGTTGTAGGGTGGGGGGTTGTGAGTGTCTGTGAGACACAATATATATGTGTGTGTGAGTGTAAAGTGTCTAAGTCTGTGAGAGCATGCATGTGTGAGTGTGAGAGTGTGTGTCTCTGTAGGAGTGTTAGTGTGTGAGTGTGTGCATCTGTGGGAGTGTGTGTGTGTGTCTATAGGAGTGTGTGTGTGTCTGTAAAAGTGTGTCTGTAGGAGTGTGTCTGTGTGAGTGTGGGAGTGTGTGTGTCTGTAGGAGTGTGTGTGAGTGAGTGTGTGAGTTTGAGAGTGTGTGTGTGGGAGTGTGAGTGAGTGTGGGAGGGTGTGTGTCTGTAGCAGTGTGTGTGTGTGTGTGAGTGAGTGTGGGAGAATGTGTGACTGAGTGTGGGAGTGTGTGTGTCTATAGGAGTGTGTGTGTGTGTGTGTGCGTGAGTGTGGGAGTGTGTGTGAGTCAGTGTGGGAGTGTGTGTGTCTATAGGAGTGTGTGTGTGTGAGTGTGGGAGTGTGTGGGAGTGTATGTGTGTGTGTGTGTGTGGGAGTGTGTGTGAGTCAGTGTGGGAGTGTGTGTGTCTATAGGAGTGTGTGTGTGGGAGTGTGTGTGAGTGTGTGTGTGTGTGCATGTCTGGGGTGGGTAGCTACGAGAAGCGAGTGGTTGACGTGGTGTCTCAATTATCTTGTCTGTGTGACAGGTAACGCCAGGCGGTAGTGAGGCTTCCCAGAGAGATGTCTGCAGCAGCTGAGGCCTACCAGGCGGTGGGCGAGCGGAAGGCCGAAGGCTGGCAGGACCGGACTCAGCTCCCTCAGGCGGTGGACCTCCGAGCGCCGCGCCTGTCCTTCACAGATGAGGCAGTGTCTTTGCTGACCACCAACGGCCTACTGGCCCGCTCCCTGCTGGGCACCCGGCAGATCAAGCACAAGGGCACCAACTCGGTGAGCCGCAGGAAGCGGGAGTTCATCCCAGACGAGAAGAAGGACAACACCTACTGGGACAAGCGCAGGAAGAACAACGAGGCGGCCAAGAGGTCACGCGAGAAACGGCGGGTGAATGACCTGGTCCTCGAGCAGCGGGTCATCGCCCTGCTGGAAGAGAACGCTAGGCTGAAGGCCGAACTCCTGGCTTTGAAGTTCAGGTTCGGCCTACTGAAGGACCCCTCCGAGGTGCCAGCTGCCCACAGTAGTGACCAGTCCCTCCACTGTGTCACTGCCGCCCAGCCAGCTTTCCTATCCAGGGCCTATGGGATGCAGCCAGTGGACAACAAGGGTTTTCCAAGCGGGAGTCAGCCATTTGGAGGCGACCCCAGTGTGGAACAGGAGCCCTGTGCCGTCTCTGAGGACTCTGGCATCTCCACGCCTGGAAGCTCCAACATGGGAAGCCCCGTCTTCTTCGACGAGCAGCTGAGCGACCAGGACAAGTTCCCGCCGAGCCCCGAGGACCCCCGCTTGGAAGGCCAGCTGTCGCCTGACGGCGAGGCGGACATCAGGCGGGCGTTCACCGGGGACGGCCTGAAGCCTCCCCGTGGCCCCGAGCTGACCGAGACGGTCAAAAGCCTGCCCCACAAGCTGCGCTTCAAGGTGGGCGCCGGGGTGGAAGAGGTGGACGTGAAGGTGAAGCTCCTCCAGCTGGCAGGGGGCAGCCTTGGCAGAGGGGCCGCTGAGCAACCCTCCGGCCAGGTCAGGGGACAACAACAAGGATGCTACGCCAATGCACCCCTGCCTCCAGACGAGCGGGGAACAGGCTCTGGCGTGGTCCCTCCCGCTTGGAGGACCCCTGTTGGACTCTCTCCAGATGAGAGCAGAAATGGCCTCCATTGTAGGTATTTGCGAGAAGCCACCCCGTTCAGCACCCAAGGAACCCCCGGCTATCCGAAAGACACTCTGAAGGAGGATTCTGCCTACAAATCTGAAAACAGTGCCCTTAAGCATCAGCTGGCTTCCCTCTCAGCTGAGGTGGAACAGCTGAAGAAAATGTTCTCTCAACAAATATATCCCAATCTGAATTGAGGGCCGTGTCCGATGATACGTACGTCTCGTTGGGTTTTTTTCCCCCATTTTCGGTTCGTTTCCCCTGTTGAGTCGTTTAAGTTATTTACAGATACCCAGAGTCGGTGCGAAACTGTATTTATTGTGGTGGGCTGTAAATAGACAATGTGTGTAAATATATTTTTACTTGTTATTTTCTAACTGATCACTGTCATTGTAATAAATTCTTCAAAGCTCTTCAGGCGATGGAAGTTTTTCACATTTGTAACTGCCTTTTTTTTACCTTCGGGATCGCCACCAGTCTCTCTCGCTCTGGCTTGCAAAAGGATTTCTATCTTTTGTTCATCAAATGCACTTAATTTTGATCCCCTCCGTCAAGATTTAGGGACAGAAGCTGGCAAGTAAAGTTCAGATTAGATTTTCTACAGTATGGAAACAGGCCCTTCGGCCCATCAAGTCCACATTGACCCTCCAAAGAGTAACACATCCATTCCCCTCGCCCCTAACTAATGCATCAATCGCTATTGACAATTTAACATGGCCAATTCACCTGACCCACACATCTTTGGACTGTAGGAGGAAACTCAGGCTGGCACAGGGAGAACGTGCAAACTCCACACAGAGTCGCCCACGGTGGGAATCAAACCTGGGTCCCTGGCGCTGTGAGGCAGCAGTGCCAACCACTGACCAACGGGCCACCCACAGCTGGGATTCATATCTGGGATTGGTGGGACAAGGTATAAGTGGGGGGGAAGCAGGGAGGACCGGACTGAGCAGTGCTGCTCCATTACAGACAAATAACTTGGCCGATGCTGGTATAGAATAGAACATAAATCAGTAAAGTCAAGTCTGTGTTACTGGAAAAGCACAGCAGGTCAGGCAGCATCCGAGGAGCAGGAGAATCGACCGGAGTCCTTCATCAGGAATGTTTCCTGATGAAGGGCTTTTGCCTGAAACGTCGATTCTCCTGCTCCTCGGATGCTGCCTGACCTGCTGTGCTTTTCCAGCACCACGCACTCGACTCTGACCTCCTCACTTTCTCCGCAGGGCCTTCGGCCTTTGAAAATGATTGAGGAGGCTCTCCCTTCACCTCAGAGGCAAACAAGGGTCAACTGTCTTCAAAATGGGGTGGGGGAGAAACAGGAACAGGTGCCATCGAGTGGCAGGGGGACTGTGTCCGTAAGCCTGACACATTGGGAAGCCTGTATGTACAATAGCTGCCAATCATCCTTCTCTCGGTGAGGAGCTGCCTGGGGTGCAGTTCCCATGATGGACACTAAAGAGCAGCAATGTCTCTCTGCTGTCTCCTAATCAATGAGGTCTTCACTCGAGGCCAAAAGAATCAAGGCCGACCATTTCCTCCACAAACCACTGTTACACAGCGTGAAAACAGACCCTTCAGCCCATAACCCCAAACTAAACCAGTCCCACCTGACCCCTATCCCCTCCAACCCTTTCCTACTTACCCAAGTGCCGGTTTAATATGGTAACAAAACCCACATCCATCCCTATCTCTGGAAGTCCATTCCACTCACGAAACACTCTGTGTAAAAAAACAGGTTGCCCCTCATGTCTTTTTGAAAAATGTTTCTCCTGCCACCTTAAAGTTACGCCTTCCAGTTTTGAAATCCACCCCCCCCCCACCTGTCATTCGCCCTATCCATATCCCACAGGATTTTATAAACCTCTATAAGGTGACCCCATAACCGCCTGAGGTAGCGTCCCAGACATCATCAGTCTCATCCTTTTCTCACGGGTACCTTTAAAACCTAAGAAGAAATAAGTACCAAAGATTTGCAACAAAAAGTGTTAGAGTCATGAAGGGTCATCCAAAAAGGCAGTCGTTAAAAGAGACGTGTCCCCTGACCTCATACACTGACAGAACTCTCGTCCAGAATGAGCAGATTTCCCTCAAAATGTCTCCCATTCACTTCAGCTTTGCTGTTGTCTTCTGTAAGAGGCATTGGTTACTTAGCAACCACGTGTAAGCTGTTCATAGCTTTCAGCAAAACAAGATTCTAAACTAAAATAAAGTGAACGAACGCACATGGATGAGGTAAGTCAGAAATATAATTTGCAGGAAAAGCTCAGCAAACATGGCAGCATCTGTGAAGAGTTCACGTCTCTGCTTGAGCGATCTTCCTCGGAACTATTTTCATGCAGCTGCTGCTCCGAATGAATTTGCACTTTTTTATTCAGGAAGACCAGGATGATATAGCTGCACCAAGCGAGTTCATTCAGCAAGGTAAGGGTTAAGGCCATTCTCACTAAAGATCGCAGGGTCAGACCAAACCACTGCCCTCACCTGTAACCTGGGACGTACATTAGAGTGGAGAGCTTTTATGTGTGTGTGAATGAACCCAAGCGCTTTGTAGCCCTGGCCCTCATAAGCCTGTGACCACTGAGCTTGGAGAGGAAGGGAAATAAATGCCCTGAAGCCAGTGTCCCATCACCAAACTACACAGGACGTGGGCTCTGAACTGCCAGCCAGTCCCTAGAGTGAGAAAACTCTCCTGATTACTTTTTTTTTCTTTTTTTCATTATTTCTTTGTTTTGTTTTTATAGAACATAGAACATAGAAGGATACAGCGCAGTACAGGCCCTTCGGCCCTCGATGTTGCGCCGACCGAATCCTACCTAACCTATACTAGCCCAATAACTTCCAAATGCCTATCCAATGCCCGCTTAAATGACCATAAAGAAGGAGAGTTCACCACTGATACGGGCAGGGCATTCCATGAACTCACAACCCGCTGTGTGAAGAATCTACCCCTAACATCTGTCCTATACCTACCACCCCTTAATTTAAAGCTATGTCCCCTAGTAACCCCTGACTCCATTAGCGGTAAAAGGTTCTTAGTATCTACCCTATCTAAACCCCTAATCATCTTATACACTTCTATCAGATCTCCCCTAAACCTTCTCTTCTCCAATGAGAACAGCCCCAAGTGCCTCAGCCTTTCCTCATAAGATTTTCCTACCATTCCAGGCAACATCCTGGTAAACCTCCTCTGCACTCGCTCTAAAGCTTCCACATCCTTCCTATAGTATGGCGACCAAAACTGCACACAATACTCCAGATGAGGCCGCACCAGAGTCTTATACAACTGCAACATGACCTCAGGACTCCGGAACTCAATTCCTCTGCCAATAAAGCCCAGTACACCATATGCCTTCCTCACAGCACTATTTACCTGGGTGGCAACTTTCAGAGATCTGTGTACATGGACACCAAGATCCCTCTGCTCATCCACACTACCAAGTAGCCTACCATTAGCCCAGTAATCCATCATCTTGTTATTCCTACCAAAGTGAACGACTTCGCACTTAGCTACATTGAATTCCATTTGCCACATTTCCGCCCAGCTCTGCAACTTATCTATATCCCGCTGTAACCTACCACTTCCTTCCTCACTATCCACAACTCCACCGACTTTTGTGTCATCCGCAAACTTGCTTACCCAGCTTTCAAGTCCTTCCTCTAGATCATTTATAAAGATAACAAAAAGCAATGGTCCCAAAACAGATCCTTGTGGTACACCGCTAGTAACTGCGCTCCAAGATGAACATAATCCATCAACCACTACCCTCTGTCTCCTTCCAGCCAGCCAATTCCTAATCCAAACCTCTAATGTATCCTCAATGCCATACCTCCGAAGTTTTAGCATTAGCCTACCATGGGGAACCTTATCGAACGCCTTACTAAAATCCATATACACAACATCTACTGCTTTACCCTCATCCATTTCCTTGGTCACCTTCTCAAAGAACTCAATAAGGTTTGTGAGGCACGACCTGCCCTTCACAAAACCATGCTGGCTATCCCTGATCACGTTATTCCTACCCAGATGTTCATAAATCTTATCCCTTACCATTCTCTCTAAGACTTTGCCCACCACTGAAGTCAGACTCACTGGCCTATAGTTGCTAGGGCTATCCCTACTCCCTTTCTTGAACAATGGGACCACATTCGCTATCCTCCAGTCCTCTGGTACTATTCCTGTTGACAACGACGACATAAAAATCCAGGCCAATGGCTCTGCTATCTCCTCCCTAGCTTCCCATAGGATCCTGGGGTAAATGCCATCAGGCCCAGGAGACTTATCTATATTCATCCTTTCCAATATTCCCAAAACCTCTTCCCTGCATATTTCCAGGGCATCCATTCTAATTATTTGTGATTCCATATTCACATCAGCAACAGTGTCCTGTTCCTGAGTGAATACTGAGGAAAAGTACTGATTTAATGTCTCTCCAATCTCCTCCGCCTCCACACACAACTTCCCACTACTATCCTTGACTGGACCGATACCTACCCTAGTCATCCTTTTATTCTTGACATACCTATAGAAAGCCTTTGGGTTTTCCCTAATCCTACCAGCTAAAGACTTTTCATGTCCCCTTCTCGCTTCTCTTAGCTCCCTCTTTAGCTCCTTCCTGGCTACCTTATAACACTCAATCGCCCCTACTGAACCTTCACGCCTCATCTTTACATATGCCGCCTTCTTCCCTTTCACAAGGGACTCCAATTCCTTACTAAACCACGGCTGCCTCACAAGGCCCTTTACACCATGCCTGACTGGTACATACCTATCGAGGACACGCAGTAGCTGCTCCTTGAACACTCCCCACATCTCATTAGTGTTCTTCTCTTGAAGCCTGTTTTTCCAATCCACACATCCTAAGTCATGCCTCACTGCATCATAATTTCCCTGCCCCCAGCTATAGCTCTTGCCCTGCGGCACACGATTATCCCTCTCCATCACTAAAGTAAAAGTCACCGAGTTGTGGTCACTGTCCCCGAAGTGCTCACCTACCTCCAAGTCTAACACCTGGCCTGGTTCATTACCTAGAACCAAATCCAATATAGCCTCCCCTCTTGTTGGCCTGTCGACATATTGTGTCAGGAAACCCTCCTGCACACATTGTACAAACACCGACCCATCTAATGAACTCGAGCTATAGCTCTCCCAGTCAATATCTGGGAAGTTAAAGTCCCCCATAACAACCACCCTGCTACCTTCACTCTTTTCCTGAATCATCCTCGCAATATTATCCTCTACTTCTCTAGGACTATTAGGAGGCCTGTAGAAAACACCTAACAGGGTGACCTCACCTTGCCTATTTCTAACCTCAGCCCAAACTACCTCAGATGGCAAGTCCTCTTCCATCGTCCATTCCACTGCTGTGATACTGTCTTTGACAAGTAATGCCACGCCTCCCCCTTTTTTACCCCCATGTCTGATCCTACTAAAACATTTGAACCCTGGAACGTGCAACAGCCATTCTTGTCCCTGTTCTACCCACGTCTCTGTAATGGCCACAACATCGAAGTCCCAGGTACCAACCCACGCTGCAAGTTCACCTACCTTATTCCTTATACTTCTGGCATTGAAGTATACACACTTCAATCCACCTTTCTGGTTACAGGCACCCTCCTTAGAGATCGCTGCATTATTCCTAACCTCCCTACACTCAAGGTCCTGTACCCTAAAGCTACAGTCCTGGTTCCCATGCCCCCGCGGAGTTAGTTTAAACCCTCCCAAAGAGCACTAGCAAACCTCCCCCCAAGGATACTGGTGCCCCTCAGGTTCAAGTGTAGACCATCCTTTTTATAGAGGTCCCACCTTCCCCAGAAAGGACCCCAGTTATCCAGAAACCGGAATCCCTCCCTCCTGCACCATCCCTGTAGCCACGCATTTAACTGCTCTCTCTCCCTGTTCCTCGACTCTCTATCACGTGGCACGGGTAACAAACCAGAGACTACAACTCTGTTTGTTCTAACTCTGAGCTTCCAACCTAGCTCCCTGAAAGCCTGCCTTACATCCTCACCCTTCTTCCTACCTATATCGTTGGTGCCAACGTGGACCACGATCTGGGGCTGCTCCCCCTCCCCCTTAAGGACCCGGAAGACACGATCAGCGACATCACGTACCCTTGCACCTGGGAGGCAACATACCAAACGTGAGTCCCTGTCGCCCCCACAAAACCGTCTGTCTGTACCCCTCACTATCGAGTCCCCAAGAACAATTGCTCTACCTTTCTCCACCCTACCCTTCTGAGCAACGGGGCCAGGCTCCGTGCCAGAGGCCTGAACCTCGTTGCTTACCCCTGGTAAGTCATCCCCCCCACAAGTATCCAAAACGGTATACTTGTTCTTGAGGGGAATGACCGCAGGGGGTCCCTGCACTGTCTTCCTCCTCCCACTCCCCCTCACTGTCACCCATCTATCTTGAACTTTCGGAGTAACTACTTGCCTATAGCTCCGATCTATGACCTCCTCTGCCTCCCGAATGATCCGCAGTTCATCCAACTCCAGCTCCAGTTCCCTAACACGGGTTTGGAGGAGCTGGAGATGGGTGCACTTCTTGCAAGTGTACTCAGCAGGGACGCTAATGGCTTCCCTCACCTCATACATGTTGCAAGAGGAACATTGCCCTCTCTGCACTGCCATCCCTCTAAAAGTAAGCTTTCCTTAAAAAAAAAACAAAAACCAACTAAATCTAAAGAAACAAACAAGGAAAATGCAGCACTTACCCGCTAGTCACAATTGGTCTTATTATTAGGTTAGAGGAGGTGGAAGGGTGGGAGGCACTACTCGTGTAGTGCCTTGGGTGACTCGCCTACGCGTTTAAATAAGGGGAGAGAAAAAACCTTACCCAGGTAACCTAGCGCGCCTTCCGGGTCTGCTACCGCTTTTTCAAAGGAAAACTTTAAATTTACAACTATTAAATAAACGACCAAACTTACCCACCAGCCGTCGCGAAGTCTTCCGAGAGACTGAGGCCTACAACTCGGAGCCCGCGTTTAAATAAGGGGAGAGAAAAAACCTTACCCAGGTAACGTAGCGCGCCTTCCGGGTCTGCTACCGCTTTTTCAAAGGAAAACTTTAAATTTACAACTATTTTATGTCATCCCTTATTTCCATGTTGCGTGACACTGAACCCACTGCCTCAGAGCTGGCTCCCAGAGTGAGCAGAACCCCCGACCCTCCCGTTTATTTTCCATCTCCTCTTTGCTAGCAGCAGTGCTTATTCCGCACACCCCCACCCACCACATCCACGGCACGTGTATTTGCAGGCGTCGGACACAGTGTAAAACAACTAGGGTGTACACTTTATTGATACCAGGAAGAAAGGACACACCCGAGTGGCCAGTGACAAGCAGTGTCCTTCACAAAGACAGTGACAATGACATTTGTACATTAAACAATATGGTTACATACAGAAGTGCGGACAATACAGACCCAGCAAGCTCCCGCCCCTCCCACACTCCTGTTTATTTTTTATTTTTTTTATTTTTTTTCCAGATCCTTCCTCCTTCCTCCTTCCTCCTTCACTGGTCCAACTCCTAACAGGGAAAACACCCAAGTGGTCCAGTGACAAGCAGTGCCCCATCCCCTGGTTATATATTTTTTTTTCCTCCTGTTCTTTTTTTTCTTTTTTGTTTCTTTTCCCTTTTTTTCTTTCTTTTTTAACCCCCACACTACCGCCTAACTGCGGTAGTGCTTATTATTTTTATCCCCAGCACCCATGGTGTGTGTGCGCAGGTGTGAGACACAGTGAGAGACAAGGTGTACAAATCTTTATTCAATTTCCACCACCAGGAAAAGTAGGAAAACACCCGAGTGGCCTGTGACAAGCAGTGCCCTTCACAAAAGGCAATGCTGTGTGACCTCTCCTGTCTTTTTTAAAATTATTTTTTATTTTATTAAACAACTTGCAAAACAGTTTAGAAAAGACATTTACAGCTGTACACAAGAGACTGCAATTTTACAAGGGAGAGGAGCAGCAAAGCCAGGCCCCAAACCCTACTGTTCAACCAGTTTACAGGGAGATGAGGACAACCCTCAAATCCCAGTCCCACATATGACAAGACAGTGACAATGACATTTGTACATTAAACAATATGGTTACATACAGAAGTGCGGACAATACAGACCCAGCAAGCTCCCGCCCCTCCCACACTCCTGTTTATATCTGTCAGCCAGGGCTCCCTGATTGGCTCCAGATTAACAACCCCAAATCAGGGATCTCATAACCAAAGACATCCACCTGGTTCCAATTCCCACAGGGGGAAAGCTGGGAAACTGTGGATTGAGCCATTTGCGACTTCATCTCTCAATTTTCAAAAACTTGCTGATGATATTTATTCCCTCTGTATTTTCTTGGGGTACATTCTGCGTTGTGCACTGTTGTCACTCGGTTGAGTTGCCAGCAAAGTGGTCAGCCATTTTAGATCCATCTGGGAATTGCTGCCGGGGACTGAAGGGACCTGAGTAAAACGGCTTTTACAAACTGACCCACAATTCAACACACCTCGGGCAACAACACTGAGAGCCCACACCACACTGAAGCACACTTTCTATCCCATCAGAAATGTTCCGAAGATCCTTTCGACAGCGATTATATCAGGGATCAATGTGTCATCTGAGGGGGAACGGGTGAGGAGAGTAGAGGAGATGCCGGAAGATTGTGGCTTTGAGGTGTCCTTGTGAAATGAAGTGGAATCTGACACTTATAGGACCTTGTCTCAACAGGAAACTTTTTATTCACTCATGGCACAAGGGCTGCGTTGGCTGGGCCAACATCAACTGCCCGTCCCTAGTTGCCCAGAGAGAAGGTGGTGGTGAGCTGCCTTCTTGAACCACTGCAGTCCACCCGGCTCTCAACGGGAGGGAATTCCAGGTTTGTCGCCCAGCCACAGTAAGGAATAGCTATGTACTTCCAAGTCAGGAGTCAACCGCCAAGTAAACCCAGGGGGACCCAAACCCCAATTAAACCCAGGGACCCAAACCCCAATTAAACCCAGGGGGCTCAAACCCCAATTAAACCCAGGGGACCCAAACCCCAATTAAACCCAGGGGGCTCAAACCCCAATTAAACCCAGAGACCCAAACCCCAATTAAACTCAGGGGGCTCAAACCACAATTAAACCCAGGGGGCTCAAACCCCAATTAAACCCAGGGGGACCCAAACCCCAATTAAACCCAGGGGGACCAAAACCCCAATTAAACTCAGGGGACTCAAACCCCAATTAAACCCAGAGACCCAAACCCCAATTAAACCCATGGGGCTCAAACCCCAATTAAACCCAGGGGACCCAAACCCCAATTAAACCCAGGGGCCCAAACCCCAATTAAACCCAGGGACCCAAACCCCAATTAAACCCAGGGGACCCAAACCCTAATTAAACCCAAGGACCCAAACCCCAATTAAACCCAGGGGAACCGAACCCCAATTAAACCCAGGGGACCCAAACCCCAATTAAACCCAGGGGGCTCAACCCCCAATTAAACCCAGGGGACCCAAACCCCAATTAAACCCAGGGGGCTCAACCCCCAATTAAACCCAGGGGGACCCAAACCCCAATTAAACCCAGGGGGCTCAAACCCCAATTAAACCCAGGGACCCAAACCCCAATTAAACCCAGGGGACCCAAACCCCAATTAAACTCAGGGGGACCCAAACCCCAATTAAACCCAGGGGGCTCAACCCCCAATTAAACCCAGGGGGACCCAAACCCCAATTAAACCCAGGGGGCTCAAACCCCAATTAAACCCAGGGACCCAAACCCCAATTAAACCCAGGGGGATCAAACCCCAATTAAACCCAGGGACCCAAACCCCAATTAAACCCAGGGGCCCAAACCCCAATTAAACCCAGGGACCCAAACCCCAATTAAACCCAGGGGACCCAAACCCTAATTAAACCCAAGGACCCAAACCCCAATTAAACCCAGGGGAACCGAACCCCAATTAAACCCAGGGGACCCAAACCCCAATTAAACCCAGGGGGCTCAACCCCCAATTAAACCCAGGGGACCCAAACCCCAATTAAACCCAGGGGGCTCAACCCCCAATTAAACCCAGGGGGACCCAAACCCCAATTAAACCCAGGGGGCTCAAACCCCAATTAAACCCAGGGACCCAAACCCCAATTAAACCCAGGGGACCCAAACCCCAATTAAACTCAGGGGGACCCAAACCCCAATTAAACCCAGGGGGCTCAACCCCCAATTAAACCCAGGGGGACCCAAACCCCAATTAAACCCAGGGGGCTCAAACCCCAATTAAACCCAGGGACCCAAACCCCAATTAAACCCAGGGGGATCAAACCCCAATTAAACCCAGGGACCCAAACCCCAATTAAACCCAGGGGACCCAAACCCCAATTAAACTCAGGGGGACCCAAACCCCAATTAAACCCAGGGGGCTCAATCCCCAATTAAATCCAGAGGACCCAAACCCCAATTAAACCCAGGGGGCTCAACCCCCAATTAAACCCAGGGGGACCCAAACCCCAATTAAACCCAGGGGGCTCAAACCCCAATTAAACCCAGGGACCCAAACCCCAATTAAACCCAGGGGGATCAAACCCCAATTAAACCCAGGGACCCAAACCCCAATTAAACCCAGGGGACCCAAACCCCAATTAAACTCAGGGGGACCCAAACCCCAATTAAACCCAGGGGGCTCAATCCCCAATTAAATCCAGAGGACCCAAACCCCAATTAAACCCAGGGGGCTCAACCCCCAATTAAACCCAGGGGGACCCAAACCCCAATTAAACCCAGGGGGCTCAAACCCCAATTAAACCCAGGGACCCAAACCCCAATTAAACCCAGGGGGCTCAAACCCCAATTAAACTCAGGGGACTCAAACCCCAATTAAACCCAGGGACCCAAACCCCAATTAAACCCAGGGGGACCAAAACCCCAATTAAACTCAGGGGACTCAAACCCCAATTAAACCCAGAGACCCAAACCCCAATTAAACCCATGGGGCTCAAACCCCAATTAAACCCAGGGGACCCAAACCTCAATTAAACCCATGGGGCTCAAACCCCAATTAAACCCAGGGACGCAAACCCCAATTAAACCCATGGGACCCAAACCCCAATTAAACCCAGGGGCCCAAACCCCAATTAAACCCAGGGACCCAAACCCCAATTAAACCCAGGGGACCCAAACCCTAATTAAACCCAGGGACCCAAACCCCAATTAAACCCAGGGGAACCGAACCCCAATTAAACCCAGGGGACCCAAACCCCAATTAAACCCAGGGGGCTCAACCCCCAATTAAACCCAGGGGACCCAAACCCCAATTAAACCCAGGGGGCTCAACCCCCAATTAAACCCAGGGGGACCCAAACCCCAATTAAACCCAGGGGGCTCAAACCCCAATTAAACCCAGGGACCCAAACCCCAATTAAACCCGGGGGGATCAAACCCCAATTAAACCCAGGGACCCAAACCCCAATTAAACCCAGGGGACCCAAACCCCAATTAAACTCAGGGGGACCCAAACCCCAATTAAACCCAGGGGGCTCAATCCCCAATTAAATCCAGAGGACCCAAACCCCAATTAAACCCAGGGGGCTCAACCCCCAATTAAACCCAGGGGGACCCAAACCCCAATTAAACCCAGGGGGCTCAAACCCCAATTAAACCCAGGGACCCAAACCCCAATTAAACCCAGGGGGATCAAACCCCAATTAAACCCAGGGACCCAAACCCCAATTAAACCCAGGGGACCCAAACCCTAATTAAACCCAGGGACCCAAACCCCAATTAAACCCAGGGGAACCGAACCCCAATTAAACCCAGGGGACCCAAACCCTAATTAAACCCAGGGACCCAAACCCCAATTAAACCCAGGGTCCCAAACCCCAATTAAACACAGGGGGCTCAAACCCCAATTAAACCCAGGGGGACCCAAACCCCAATTAAACCCAGGGGGCTCAAACCCCAATTACACCCAGGGGACCTAAACCCCAATTAAACACGGGGACCCAAACCCCAATTAAACCCAGGGACCCAAACCCCAATTAAACCCAGGGGTCTCAAACCCCAATTTGGATTTCTTCAGACACTAGTGAAAATGCATGATAGATATTGTACCCTCATTCTCCCCCCCACCCCCCCGATTGCAAAATGTTTCACCATCTTCCAAAGGTGTGTTGGTGCTGGTGACAATGTTGGGAAATTGGAGCTAAATTAGATAAGATCCTTGTTTCGAGACGTTCCAGAACATGTGCTGTTGTGTATCAATAATATAACTCTCCCAGGAGCTTGAAAACATGGTCTCCCATGTGACCAGTCAAATACACTGGCCGCCTTTCACTGTCATTGGCTGTTAGTCACCTCTTTAACAATCACAGATTGTGAAAACAAAACAGTTCCTATTGCCTGAGACCAGGGAATTCCAACGTTCCTTCCCATTGGTTTTAGTCATCGATATTTCTGGATGTTTCAGTTCACCTCAGCTCTCTTCCGAATACAAAAACCCAAGGCAGTGTTCCTCAGCACAGCCAATCGCTGATCAAATCCCCTCCGACCCCAAACACACCCCCACTGTGACCCACTCAACAATCCTTCCCAAAGAACTCTTCAAACATATCTGAAGTCAGAATTCAGCTGGTGAATGTTGTTTTCCTAACTTCAGTTGTGCCTCGGGTAACGACAATAATCTTCATTTGAAAGTGTCCCAGAGTCACCAGCTCTTCATTCGAGACACACTGATCTCCACACTTGACCAGATAACCAGAGGCCGGTGGATTCAGGAACACCGACAGCACTTTCCCGATCAGTGTCCCGAGGTGGGACTCTGTGCTCTACGGGCTGTTCCCTGAGACACACTCCGAGACAAACATCCACTGCGCCTGGAGGACCATCAACGCTGTGAAAGATGCTCTTTGGTCTGCCCGAAACCTGTTGGCCTTTCAGAGCAAGGGGTTGACCCTAACCAAGTGTTGCAGTCTGGGGCATTCCAATGTCCAGGACCACGTGCCGAGGGATGTACGGAAGCTTGGGGAGCTGCTGCCAAGGCACAACAGGGAAAGACCACTGTCTGAGGTCTTCCTGCTGAAGGTTAAATAGGGGCCTGTTCAGTTATTGGACCCTCCCAGCCCCTGAAATGTGTGTCAATATAGTCTTGTAAGAGATGGCTTTGCCTATGTTGGATAGAGTCAAACTCCAATGTTTGTTTGTTCTTTCATGTGTGACTGCACAGAACTGAACTGCCTCAGTGATTAAGTACGTATATATATCACAAAGATATTTTTATGAATAAAGTATATTTTTGAAATAAAAAAAGGAAGCAAACGTACAGTATCAAAGCCACCAGCTCCTTAACAGACAACCTCTGCAAAACATTCAATATTGACGTGCTTATGTGAGCAGAGCTGTTGGTGTAATGGTAGTATCCCTATCTCTGGGTCAGGAGACCCAGATTCAACTCCCACCTGGCCCAGAGGTGTGTCATAGCATGTTTGAACAGGTTGGTTAAAATAACTGTAAGCACATGCGCTGAGGGGCTCTCATTGCACAGTGGTAGTGTCCCCACCTCTGACCCAGAAGAGCCCAGTTTCAAGTCCCGCCCTGCCCCAGAGATGTGTCAAAACATGTCAGCACAGATCGGTTAAAAAGATCTTTAAACACACACGTGTCCCCTACTCCAAGAGGAGATGCTGACTACACGCACATCCATAATGTAATGGCTGGTGTATTTATTCCTGATAAAAACATTTCCAAAAAAGAACTTCCCTCAGTAATGTGGCAGAGTCCTTTGGGAATGAACTGGTGAAAAACAGAACCCACACTCCTTCATGTGTGGAACACATCAAAGTACACTGGAATGGGCAATTTTCTTTCGGAGTCATAGAGTTGGTCAGCACAGAAACACACCCTTCGGTCCAACTCATTAATGCCGATCAGATATCCTAAATTAATCTATTCCCATTTGCCAGCACCTGGCCCATATCCCTCCAAACCCTTCCTATTCATATACCCATCCAGATGACTTTTAAATGCTGTAATTGTACCAACCTCACCACTTCCTCTGGCAGCTCATTCCATACACGTACCACCCTCGGTGTGAAAATGTTATACCTTAGGCCCCTTTTAAATCTTTTTCCCTCTCACCTTAAACCTATACCTTCTAGTTTTTCCCCACCCCAGGGAAAATTTCTTGTCTATTTACTGTATCCATGCCCCTCATGATTTTATAAACCTCTTTATGGTCACCCCTCAGCCTCCGACGCTCCAGGGAAAACAGCCCCAGCCTGTTCAGCCTCTCCCTGTAGCTCAAACCCTCCAACCCTGGCGACGTCCTTGTAAATCTTTTCTGAGTGAGCATAATTCTATTAATTTTAAAATAGTGATGGAAAAGGATAGACTGGATCTAAAAGTGAAAAGTTCTGAAGGAAGACCATTTTTGATGGTGTTATGTGAGAACTTTCAAAAGTTGATTGGATACAGATACTTGCAAATAAAGAGACAGCTGGAAAATGGGAAGCCTTCAAAAATGAGATAACATGAGTCCAGAGACAGTATATTCCTGTCAGGGTGAAAGGCAAGGCTGGTAGATATAGGGAATGCTGGATGACCAAAGAAATTGAGGTTAAGGTTAAGAAAAAGAAGGAAGCCTGTGTCAGGTATAGACAGCAGAGACCGAGTGAATCCTTAGAAAAGTATAAAGGCAGCAGGAGTATATTTAAGAGGGAAGTCAGGAGGGCAATACGGGGACATGAGATAGCTTTGGAAAATAGGGTTAAGTAGAATCCAAAGGAATTTTCCAAATACATTAAGGACAAAAGGGTAACTGGGGAGAGAATAGGGCCCCTCAAAGATCAGCAAGGCAGCCTTTGTGTGGAGCCGCAGGAGCTGGGGAGACACTAAACGAGTGTTTTGCATCAGTGTTTGCTGTGGAGAAGGACATGGACGATATAGAATGTGGGGACATAAATAGTGGCATCTTAAATAATATCCATACCACAGAGGTGGTGTTTTATGCCTTATAACACATAAAGGTGGATAAGTTCCCAGGACAGATCAGGTGTAACCCACCCCTCTGTAGGAAGCCAGGGAAGTAATTGCTAGGTGAAAGTGAGGACTGCAGATGCTGGAGACCAGAGGTGAAAAATGTGATGCTGGAAAACCACAGCAGGCCAGGCAGCATCCGAGGAGCAGGAGAATCGACGTCAGGAATTCCTGAAGAAGGGCTTATCCCCGAAACCTTGATTCTCCTGTTCCTTGGATGCTGCCTGACCTGCTGCGCTTTTCCAGCACCACATTTTTCAACTCAGGTAATTGCTAGGTCTCTTGCTGAGATATTTGTATCATTGACAGTCACAGGTGAGGTGCTGGGAGACTGGAGGTTAGCAGGTCAGTGTGTGTGTGAGAGAGTGTATGTGAGTGTGTGTGTGAGATTGAATGTGTGTGTGTGAGTGTATGTGGGTGTGTGTATGTGAGTGTGTGTGTGAGAGTGTATGTGAGTGTGTGTGTGTGTGAGATAGTGTGTGTGAGTGTGTGTGTGAGAGTGTATGTGAGAGAAGACGTGAATGTGCGCGTGTGTGTGAGTGGATGTGGGTGTACATGAGTGTGTGTCTAAGAGTGTATGTGAGTGTGTGTGAGTGTGTGAGAGTGTATGTGGGTGTGTGTGAGAACATATGTGGATGCGTGTGAGAGTCTATGTGAGTGTGTGTGAGAGAGAAGATATGAGTGTGTGTGTGAGAGAGTGGATGTGAGTGTGTGAGAGTGTATGTGGATGTGTGGGAGTGTATGTGGGTGTGTGTGTGAGAGAGTGGATGTGAGTGGGTGTGAGAGTGTGTGTGAGTGTATGTGAGTATGTATTTGAGAGTGTGCGTGAGCGTGTATGTAAGTGTGTATGTGAGAGTGTGTGTGTGTCTGAGAGTGTATGTGAGTGTGTGTGCGTGTGAGAGTGTATGTGAGTGTGTATGAGAGTGTGTGTGAGAGTGTATGTGAGTGTGTATGTGAGAGTGTGCATGAGCATGTATGTAAGTGTGTATGTGAGAGTGGATGTGAGTGTGTATGAGAGTGTGTGTGAGAGTGTATGTGGGTGTGTGTGTGTGATACTGGACGTGAGTGTGTATGCCAGAGTGTAGGCGTGAGTGTATGTGAGTGTGTAAGTGTGGGAGTGTGTGTGTGAGAGTGGATGTGAGTGTATATGTCAGAGTGGATGTGAGTGGGTGTGTGAGAGTGTATGTGAGTGTGTGAGAGTGTGTGTGGGTGTGTTGAGAGTGTATGTGAGTGTGTTTGTGTGTGAGAGTGGATGTGAGTGTGTGTGAGAGTGTGTGTGAGAGTGTGTGAGTGTGTGTGTGAGAGTGTATGTGGGTGTGTGTGAGAGTGTATGTGAGTGTGTGTGAGAGTGTATGTGAGTGTGTGTGTAAGAGTGTATGTGAGCGTATATGTGAGAGTGGATGTGAATGTGTGTGAGAGTGTTTGTGGGTATGTGAGTGTGAGAGAGTATGTGACTGTGTATGTGTGTAAGAGTATATGTAAGTGTGTGTGTGTGAGAGTGCATGTGTGTGTATGTGAGTGTGTGTGTGTATGCGAGAGTCGATGAGAGCGTGTGTGTGAGTGTGTATGCGAGGGTGTGTGTGTGTGTCTGAGAGTGTATGTTGGTGTGTGTGTGTGGGTGTTAGAGTGTGTATGTAAGCGCATTTGTGAGAGTGGATGTGGGTGCGTATGTGGGTGTGTGTGTGAGTGTGTGAGAGTGGATATGAGTGTGTGTGTAAGAGTGCATGTGAGTGTATATGTGAGAGTGTATGAGAGTGTGTGTATGTGAGTGTGTATGCGAGTGTGTGTATGTAAGAGTGTATGTGTGTGTGAGAGTGTGTGAGAGAGTGTATGTGAGAGAGTGCGTGAGTGCATGTGTGAGAGTGTGTGTGCGGAAGTGTATGTGGGTGAGTGTGTGAGTTTGTGTGTGAGAGTTTATATGTGCGTGTGAGAGTGTATGTGTATATGTGAGGGAGTGTATGTGGGTGTGTGCATGAGAGTGTATGTGAGTGTGTGTGAGAGTGTGTGTGTGAGAATGTGCATGGGTGGGTGAATGTGAGTGGGTGTGTCAGTGTGTGTGAGAGTGTATGTGGGAGTGTGTGTGAGAGTGTATGTGGGTGTGTGTGAGTGTGTGTATGTGAGTGTGTGTGTGAGATATATGTGGGTGTGTGTGTGAGAGTGCATGTGTGTGTGTGAGAGGGTATGTGGGTGTGTTGAGAGTGTATGTGAGTGTATTTGTGTGTGAGAGTGTATGTGAGTGTGTTTGTGTGTGAGAGTGGATGTGAGTGTGTGTGAGAGTGTGTGAGTTTGTGTGTGAGAGTGTATGTGGGTGGGTGTGAGAGTGTGTGGATGTGTGTGAGAGAGTGTATGTGAATGTGTGTGGGAGAGTGTATGTAAGTGTGTGTGAGAGTGTGTGAGAATGGATGTGAGAGTGTATGTGGGTGTGTGTGAGAGTGTGTGTGAGAGTGTATGTGGATGCATGTGAAAGTGGATGTAAGTGTGTGCGTGTGTGAGAGAGTGTATGTGGGTGTGTGTGTGAGAGTGTATGTGGGTGTGTGTGAGTGTGTGTATGTGAGTGTGTGTGTGAGATGTATGTGGGTGTGTGTGTGAGAGTGTATGTGTGTGTGTGAGAGGGTATGTGGGTGTCTGTAAGAGTGAATGTTAGTGTGTGTGTGAGAGTGCATTTGAGTGTGTGTGTGTAAGAGTGTTTGTGGGTGTGTTTGTTGGAGCGTATGTGATGTGTGTGAGAGTGCAAGTGAGTGTATATGGGTGTGTGTGTGAGTGTGTGTGTGTGACAGTGGATGTGGGTGTGCCTGAGTGTGTGCGTCAGAGTGTGAGAGTGTATGTGAGAGTGTATGTGGGTGTGTGTGAGTGTGAATGTGGATGCGTGTGAGAGTGTATGTGAGTGTGTGTGAGAGAAGATGTGAATGTGTGCGTGTGTGTGAGAGTGGATGTGATTGTGTGCGTGAGTGAGAGAGTGTATGTGAGAGTGTGTGTGAGAGTAGATTTGAGAGTGTATTTGGGTGGGTGTGATAGTGTATGTGGATGCGTGTGAGAGTGGATGTGAGTGTGTATGTGTGAGAGAAGATGTAAGCGAGTGCGAGCATGTGAGAGTGGATGTGAGTGTGTGAGAGTGCATGTGGGTGTGTTGAGAGTGTATGTGAGTGTGTTTGTGTGTGAGAGTGGATGTGAGTGTGTGTGAGAGTGTGTGAGTGTGTGTGTGAGAGTGTATGTAGGTGAGTGTGAGAGTGTGTGGATGTGTGTGAGAGAGTGTGAGTGTGTGTGAGAGAACATGTGAGTGTGTGCGTGTGTGTGAGAGTGGATGTGAGTGTGTGCGTGAGTGAGAGAGTGTATGTGAGAGTGTGTGTGAGAGTGGATTTGAGAGTGTATGTGGGTGGGTGTGGGTGAGACGGTATGTGGATGCGTGTGAGAGTGGATGTGAGTGTGTATGTGTGAAAGAAGATGTAAGCGAGTGCGAGCATGTGAGAGTGGATGTGAGTGTGTGAGAGTGTATGTGGGTGTGTTGAGAGTGTATGTGAGTGTGTTTGTGTGTGAGAGTGGATGTGAGTGTGTGTGAGAGTGTGTGAGTGTGTGTGTGAGAGTGTATGTAGGTGAGTGTGAGAGTGTGTGGATGTGTGTGAGAGAGTGTATGTGAGTGTGTGTGAGAGAGTGGATGTGAGTGTGTGCGTGTGTGAGAGAGTGTATGTGAGAGTGTGTGGGAGAGTGTATGTGAGTGGGTGTGAGAGTGTGTGTGAGAGTGTATGTGGGTGGGTGTGAGAGCGTATGTGTGTGTTTGAGATGTATGTGGGTGTGTGTGTGAAAGTGTATGTGGGTGGGTGTGAGTGTATGTATGTGGGTGTGTGTGAGAGTGTATGTGGGTGTATGTGAGTGTGTGTGTGTGTGATGTATGTGGGTATGTGTGTGAGATGTATGTGAGTGTGTGCGTGAGAGAGTGTATGTGGCTGAGTGGGTGAGAGTATATGTGGGTTTGACTGAGAGTGTATGTGGGTGTGTGTGTGAGAGTGTATGTGGGTGTCTGTGAGAGTGAATGTGAGTGTGTGTGTGAGAGTGCATTTGAGTGTGTGTGTGTAAGAGTGTATGTGGGTGTCTTTGTTAGAGCATATGTGATGTGTGTGAGAGTGCATGTGAGTGTATATGAGTGTCTGTGTGAGTGTGCGTGAGTGTGTGTGTGTGTGACATTGGTTGTGGGTGTGCCTGAGTCTGTGCGTGAGAGTGTGAGAGTGGATGTGAGAGTGTATGTGGGTGTGTGTGAGAGAAGATGTGAGTGTGTGCGTGCGTGTGAGAGTGGATGTGGGTGTGTGTATGAGAGTGTGCGTGAGAGCGTATGTGAGTGTGTGTGAGAGTGCATGTGAATGTATATGAGTGTGTGTGTGAGTGTGCGTGAGTGTCTGTGTGTGACAATGGATGTGGGTGTGCCTGAGTGTGTGTGTGAGAGTGTGAGAGTGGATGTGAGAGTGTATGTGGATGCGTGTGAGAGTGTATGTGGGTGTGTGTGAGAGCAGATGTGAGTGTGTGCGTGCGTGTGAGAGTGTATGTGAGAGTGTGGGTGAGCGTGTATGTAAGTTTGCATGTGAGAGTGTGTGTGTGTGTGTTTGAGAGTGTATGTGAGTGTGTGAGTGTGAGAGTGGATGTGAGTGTGTGTGAGAGTGTGGTGAGAGGGTATGTGGGTGGGTGTGAGAGTGTGTGGATGTGTGTGAGAGAGTGTATGTGAATGTGTGTGGGAGAGTGGATGTGAGAGTGGATGTGAGAGTGTATGTGGATGATTGTGAGAGTGTATGTGAGTGTGTATGAGAGTGGATGTGAGTGTGTGCGTGTGTGTGAGAATGTATGTGAGTGTGTGTGTGAGAGTGGATTTGAGAGTGTATGTGGGTATGTGTGAGAGTGTATGTGGTTGCGTGAGAGATTGTATGTGGGTGTGTGTGTGAGAGAAGATGTGAGTGTGTGCGTGTGTGAGAGAGTGTATGTGAGTGTGTGTGGGAGAGTATATGTGGATGCGTGTGAGAGTGGATGTGCTTGTGTATGTGTGAGAGAAGATGTAAGCATGTGCGTGTGTGTGAGAGTGTATGTGAGTGTGTGAGAGTGTATGTGGGTGTGTGTGTGAGAGTGTATGTGTGTGTGGGAGAGTGGATGTGAGTGTGTGAGAGTGTATGTGGGTGTGTTGAGAGTGTATGTGAGTGTGTTTGTGTGTGAGAGTGGATGTGAGTGTGTGTGAGGGCGTATGTGGATGCGTGTGAGAGTGTATGTGAGTGTGTGTGTGAGAGTGTATATGTGGGAGTGTGTGAGGGTGTGTATGTAAGTGTGTGTGTGAGAGTGTATGTGAGTGGGTGTGAGAGTGTGTGTGAGAGTGTATGTGGGTGGGTGTGAGAGCGTACGTGTGTGTGTGTGTGTGTGAGTATGTGTGAGAGTGTATGTGAGCGTGTGTGTGAGAGTGTGCTTGAGTGTGTGAGAGTGTGCTTGAGTGTGTATGTAAGTTTGTATGTGAGAGAGTGTGTGTGTGAGAGTGTATGTGAGTGTGTGAGAGTGTGTGTGAGAGTGTGTGAGAGTGTGTGTGAGAGTGTGTGAGTGTGTGTGTGAGAGTGGATGTGAGTGTGTGTGAGAGTGTATATGGATGCGTGTGAGAGTGTATGTGTGTGTGAGAGTGGATGTGAGTGTGTGCGTGTGTGTGAGAGTGTATGGGAGTGTGTGGGAGACTGTATGTGAGTGGGTGTGTGAGTGTGTATGTGAGTGGGTGTGAGAGTGGATTTGAGAGTGTATGTGGGTGTGTATGAGAGTGTATGTGGGTGTGTGTGTGAGAGTGTATGTGAATGCATGTGAGAGTGGATGTGAGTGTGTGAGAGTGTATGTCAGTGTGTGAGAGTGTACGTGGGCGTGTTGAGAGTGTATGTGAGTGTATTTGTGGGTGAGACTGTATGTGAGTGTGTTTGTGTGTGAGAGTGGATGTGAGTGTGTGTGAGAGTGTGTGAGTGTGTGTGTGAGAGTGTATGTGGGTGGGTGTAAGAGTGTGTGGATGTGTGTGAGAGAGTGTATGTGAGTGTGTGTGGGAGAGTGTATGTGAGTGTGTGTGAGAGTGTATGTGGGTGTGTGTGTGAGAGAAGATGTGAGTGCGTGCGTGTGTGAGAGAGTGTATGTGAGTGTGTGTGGGAGAGTATATGTGAGTGGGTGTGTGAGTGTGTATGTGAGTGGGTGTGAGAGTGTATTTGAGAGTGTATATGGGTGTGTGTGAGAGTGTATGTGGATGCGTGTGAGAGTGGATGTGAGTGTGTATGTGTGAGAGAAGATGTAAGCATGTGCATATGTGGGAGAGTGTATGTGAGTGTGTGAGAGTGTATGTGAGTGTGTGAGAGTGTATATGGATGCGTGTGAGAGTGTATGTGAGTGTGTGAGAGTGTATGTGGGTGTGTATGAGAGTGTATGTGGGTGTGTGTGTGAGAGTGTATGTGGATGCATGTGAGAGTGGATGTGAGTGTGTGAGAGTGTATGTCAGTGTGTGAGAGTGTATGTGGGCGTGTTGAGAGTGTATGTGAGTGTATTTGTGGGTGAGAGTGTATGTGAGTGTGTTTGTGTGTGAGAGTGGATGTGAGTGTGTGTGAGTGTGTGTGTGAGAGTGTATGTGGGTGGGTGTGAGAGTGTGTGGATGTGTGTGAGAGTGGATGTGTGTGTGTGGGAGTGGATGTGAGTGTGTGCATGTGTAAGAGAGTGTATGTGAGTGTGTGTGAGAGTGTGTGTGGGTGTGTGTGAGAGAGTGTATGTGAGTGTGTGTGTGAGAGTTTATGTGGTGGGTGTTAGAGTGTGTATGTGAGTGTGAGTGTGAGATGTATGTGGGTGTGTCTGTGTGAGAGTGTATGTGGCTGTATGTGAGAGTGGATGTGAGTGTGTGAGAGTGTATGTCAGTGTGTGAGAGTGTATGTGAGTGTGTGCGTGTGTGGGAGAGTGTATGTGAGTGTGTGAGAGTGTATGTGAGAGTGTGAGAGTGTATATGGATGCGTGTGAGAGTGTATGTGAGTGTGTGAGAGTGTATGTGGGTGTGTTGAGAGTGTATGTGAGTGTGTTTGTGTGTGAGAGTGGATGTGAGTGTGTGTGAGGGTGTATGTGGATGCGTGTGAGAGTGTGTGTGTGAGAGTGTATATGTGGGAGTGTGTGAGGGTGTGTATGTGAGTGGGTGTGAGAGTGTATGTGGGTGGGTGTGAGAGCGTACGTGTGTGTGTGTGAGTATGTGTGTGAGAGTGTGCTTGAGTGTGTATGTAAGTTTGTATGTGAGAGTGTGTGTGTGTGTGTGAGGGTGTGTATGTAAGTGTGTGTGTGAGAGTGTATGTGAGTGTGTGAGAGTGTGTGAGTGTGTGTGTGAGAGTGGATGTGAGTGTGTGTGAGAGTGTATGTGTGTGTGAGAGTGGATGTGAGTGTGTGCGTGTGTGTGAGAGTGTATGTGAGTGTGTGTGGGAGAGTGTACGTGAGTGGGTGTGAGAGTGTGTATGTGAGTGGGTGTGAGAGTGGATTTGAGAGTGTATGTGGGTGTGTATGAGAGTGTATGTGGGTGTGTGTGTGAGAGTGTATGTGAATGCATGTGAGAGTGGATGTGAGTGTGTGAGAGTGTATGTCAGTGTGTGAGAGTGTATGTGGGCGTGTTGAGAGTGTATGTGAGTGTATTTGTGGGTGAGAGTGTATGTGAGTGTGTTTGTGTGTGAGAGTGGATGTGAGTGTGTGTGAGAGTGTGTGAGTGTGTGTGTGAGAGTGTATGTGGGTGGGTGTAAGAGTGTGTGGATGTGTGTGAGAGAGTGTATGTGAGTGTGTGTGGGAGAGTGTATGTGAGTGTGTGAGAGTGTATGTGGATGCGTGTGAGAGTGTATGTGAGTGTGTGTGTGAGAGAAGATGTGAGTGTGTGCGTGTGTGAGAGAGTGTATGTGAGTGTGTGTGGGAGAGTATATGTGAGTGGGTGTGTGAGTGTGTATGTGAGTGGGTGTGAGAGTGTATTTGAGAGTGTATATGGGTGTGTGTGAGAGTGTATGTGGATGCGTGTGAGAGTGGATGTGAGTGTGTATGTGTGAGAGAAGATGTAAGCATGTGCGTATGTGGGAGAGTGGATGTGAGTGTGTGTGAGGGTGTATGTGGATGCGTGTGAGAGTGTATGTGAGTGTGTGTGTGAGAGTGTATATGTGGGAGTGTGTGAGGGTGTGTATGTAAGTGTGTGTGTGAGAGTGTATGTGAGTGGGTGTGAGAGTGTATGTGGGTGGGTGTGAGAGCGTACGTGTGTGTGTGTGAGTATGTGTGTGAGAGTGTGCTTGAGTGTGTATGTAAGTTTGTATGTGAGAGTGTGTGTGTGTGTGAGGGTGTGTATGTAAGTGTGTGTGTGAGAGTGTATGTGAGTGTGTGAGAGTGTGTGAGTGTGTGTGTGAGAGTGGATGTGAGTGTGTGTGAGAGTGTATGTGTGTGTGAGAGTGGATGTGAGTGTGTGCGTGTGTGTGAGAGTGTATGTGAGTGTGTGTGGGAGAGTGTATGTGAGTGGGTGTGAGAGTGTGTATGTGAGTGTGTGTGAGAGTGGATTTGAGAGTGTATGTGGGTGTGTATGAGAGTGTATGTGGGTGTGTGTGTGAGAGTATATGTGGATGCATGTGAGAGTGGATGTGAGTGTGTGAGAGTGTATGTCAGTGTGTGAGAGTGTAAATGGGCGTGTTGAGAGTGTATGTGAGTGTATTTGTGGGTGAGAGTGTATGTGAGTGTGTTTGTGTGTGAGAGTGGATGTGAGTGTGTGTGAGTGTGTGTGTGAGAGTGTATGTGGGTGGGTGTGAGAGTGTGTGGATGTGTGTGAGAGTGTATGTGTGTGTGTGGGAGTGGATGTGAGTGTGTGCATGTGTAAGAGAGTGTATGTGAGTGTGTGTGAGAGTGTGTGTGGGTGTGTGTGAGAGAGTGTATGTGAGTGTGTGTGTGAGAGTTTATGTGGTGGGTGTTAGAGTGCGTATGTGAGTGTGAGTGTGAGATGTATGTGGGTGTGTCTGTGTGAGAGTGTATGTGGCTGTATGTGAGAGTGGATGTGAGTGTGTGAGAGTGTATGTCAGTGTGTGAGAGTGTATGTGGGCGTATTGAGAGTGTATGTGAGTGTATTTGTGGGTGAGAGTGTATGTGAGTGTGTTTGTGTGTGAGAGTGGATGTGAGTGTGTGTGGATGTGTGTGAGAGTGTATGTGTGTGTGTGGGAGTGGATGTGAGTGTGTGCATGTGTAAGAGAGTGTATGTGAGTGTGTGTGAGAGTGTGTGTGGGTGTGTGTGAGAGAGTGTATGTGAGTGTGTATGGGAGTGTATATGGGTGGGTGGGTGAGAGTGTATGTGGGTGTGTGTGAGAGAGTGTATGTGCGTGTGTGTGTGAGTGTATGTTGGTGTGTGAGAGTGTGTATGTGAGTGTGTGAGAGCGTATATGGGTGTACGTGTGTGAGTGTGTCTGTGGGTGTGTGTGAGAGTGTATGTGGGTGTGTGTATGAGAGTGTATGTGGGTGTGTGTGAGAGTGTATGTGAGTGGGTGTGTGTGGGAGTGTATGTGGGTGGGTGTGAGAGTGTGTATGTGAGTGTGTGTGGGAGAGAGTGTATGTGAGTGTGTGTGTGAGAGTGTATGTGAGAGTGTATGTGTGTGGGTGTGTGAGAGTGTATGTGGGTGGGTGTGAGAGTGTGTATGTGAGTGTGTGTGTGTGAGATGTATGGTGGGTGTGTGTGTGTGAGAGTGTATGTGGGTGTGTGTGAGAGAGTGTATGTGGGTGTGTGAGAGCGTATGTGGGTGTGTGTGTGAGAGTGTGTATGTGAGTGTGTGTGTGAGAGTGTCTGTGGGTGTGTGAGAGAGTGTATGTGGGTGTGTGTGAGAGTGTATGTGGGTGTGTGTGGGAGAGAGTGTATGTGAGTGTGTGTGTGAGAGTGTGAGTGTGTGTGAGAGTGTATGTGTGTGGGTGTGTGAGAGTGTATGTGGGTGGGCGTAAGAGTGTGTATGTGAGTGTGTGTGTGTGAGAGATGTATGGTGGGTGTGTGTGAGAGTGTATGTGGGTGTGTGTGAGAGTGTGTATGTGAGAGTGTGTGAGAGAGTGTATGTGGGTGGGTGTGAGAGAGTGTGTGTGAGAGTGTGTATGTGAGTGTATGTGAGTGTGTGTTTGAGAGTGTATGTGGGTGGGTGTGAAAGTGTGTATGTGAGTATGTGTGTGAGATGTATGTGTGCGTGTGTGAGAGAGTGTATGGGGGTGTGTGTGAGAGAATGTATGTGGGTGTGTGTGAGAGTGTATGTGGGTGTGTGAGAGAGAGTGTATGTGGGTGGGTGTGAGAGTGTGTGTGTGAGTGTGTGTGTGAGATGTATGTGTGTGTGTGAGAGAGTGTATGTGGGTGTGTGTGAGAGTGTATGTGGGTGTGTGAGAGAGAGTGTATGTGGGTGGGTGAGAGAGTGTGTATGCGAGTGTGTGTGTGAGATGTATGTGGGTGTGTTTGAGAGAGTGTATGTGCGTGTGTGTGTGAGTGTATGTTGGTGTGTGAGAGTGTGTATGTGAGTGTGTGTGTGAGAGTGTATGTGGGTGTGTGTAAGAGAGAGTGTCTGTGGGTGTGTGAGAGAGTGTATGTGGGTGTGTGTGTGAGAGTGTGTATGTGAGAGTGTGTGAGAGAGAGTGTATGTGGGTGTGTGTGAGAGAGTGTCTGTGGGTGTGTGAGAGAGTGTATGTGGGTGTGTGAGAGAGTGTATGTGGGTGTGTGTGAGAGTATATGTGAGTGGGTGTGAGAGCGTGTGTGAGTGTGTGTTAGAGAGTGGGTGTGTGTGAGTGTAAATGGGTGGTTGTGTGCATGTGTACGTGTTTGTTTGTCAGAGTCTGGTTGAGTGTGTGTGAGCGTGAGCATGTGTATGAGTGTGTGAGAATGAGTGTGTGTGTATGTGTAAGCGTGTAAGTGGGTGTGTGTGTGTGTGTGTCAGAGTGTATGTGGGTGGGTGTGTGTGTGTGTGAGTGAGTGTGTAGGAGTGTGTGTGTGTGTGAGTGTGTGTGTGTGTGTCAGAGTGTATGTGTGTGTGTGTGTCAGAGTGTAGGTGGGGGTGGGGGTGTATGTGTAGGAGTGTGTGTGTGTGTGTCAGAGTGTAGGTGGGGGTGTGTGTGTATGTGTAGGAGTGTGTGTGTGTGTGTGTCAGAGTGTAGGTGGGTGGGTAGGTGTGTGTGTGTGTCAGAGTGTAGGTGGGGGTGTGTGTGTGAGAGTGTATGTGGGTGTGTGTGTGGGTGTGAGTGAGTGTGTAGGAGTGTGTGTGTTTGTGTGTGTGTGTGTGTCAGAGTGTAGGTGTGTGTGTGTGTGTGTGTGTGTGTGTGTGAGAGTGTAGGTGGGTGTGTGTGTGTGTGTGTGTGTGTGAGTGTAGGTGGGTGTGTGTGTGTGTGTGTGTGAGTGTAGGTGGGGGGGTGCGTGTGTGAATGAGTGAGAGAGAATGCCCTTTGTACTTGCGAGGCCGGCACTAATAAAGCAGGTCTTTATTTTGAAACCTGAGCAAATTACAGGGACTGCTGGAGTTCTGAAACGGAAGGAGTGAGTGGTGATGCCCCTCAGGTGGTCAGCCAGTGCCTGAGCTGAGGGTTTCATGTTCAGGGTGGGCTCTCCCATTCTGCTGAACATTAGCAGCACGTTCTGTTGGGATTGCTTTATTCTGAATCCCTGATCCAGTCCGGTGAAAATAACTCCATCCCCAGCCTGGTGCCCCCTGGTCACAAGGTGGAGCTGTTCTGACCAAATGCCAGTGAATTCCGAGTGGAACATCAAAAGCTGCTGTCAGCGTTCCCGGCTCCTGCTGGGATTGTTACGTACGGAGGCATTATTTCCACACCCTGGCATGGAACTGGAAGGCTGGGCTTGCATGGTGCTCACGTAGTGCATGTCAAGTCAGTAAGCCCAGAGCACTCGGCACGGCTGCTCTATACAAGCTGAGCACTAAGCCCCCAGTCTGGGAAAGGTAGCCCTTTCCCCTGCAGGGACTGTACAATACCACAAGCGGAAAAGCTCATGGTTCGGGTGGGCAGGCAATGGGCTGGAGGCGGGGCGGAGGGTGCAAGATGAGAATTCGGCAGCCCCGGGTTTTGTTTGAGTACTGGCCAGCATTTATTGCCCCCGTCCCCTTGAACTGAGTGGCTTTGCTGGGTCATTTCGGAGGGCAGGTGAGAGACCACTACATTTAGCTGTGAGTCTGGAGTCACATATACACACGTGGAGGACATGCGTGAGCCAAATTCCTGGCAATTGGCGATGGTTCCTTCCTTAATCCTAGATTTATCGAATTCAAAGTCCCCCATCTCTCCCTGTAAGATTCAAACCCAGGTCCCCAGCTGAGACTCTAGGCTAATAGTCCACTGATATTAGCACACCAGCCCATCGCCTCTGCACACACAATACTGATGCTTATTCCTGTTGTATCCCAGGTGTGTCACCATACCAATTTCTAACCCCGTCTCCTCTCCAACACTCTGTCTTGACCTTTGTAACTTCATCTGTTGACCCTTCGGTCTCTGGTCACCTGAAGCTAAAACCTTTGTTTGTCGATATTTTGACATCTCCCCATGAAGTGCCCATTCAGTTTTATCCCAAATCCAAAGCCACACCGACATCTCCCATTTAAAATCTCTCCGAGCCCTCCCTGCTGCCTGTCTCTGTGTCCCCCCCACCCCCCTCCAGCCCGACGGTGTGCCTGAATTGCTCCAGTTCACCCCACCTGGGCCATCGCCCACTCCCTCCACTCCTCGGTCTTCAGTTCCTGGGGAATCTGCCCAGTGAGCACTCCACCCCTCTCTCCCCCCGAAACCCTCTCTTTGAATCCTACCTCCTTGACCAACCTCATGGCCTTACCTCCTTATGTGAGAGTTCATCCAATGGAGTGCATTGGACCATTGAAAATAGGAGCTGGAGTAGGCCATTCGGCCCCTGCGTGCCTGCTGTGCCCCATCATGGCTGATCATCCAACTCAGTGCCCTGTTCCCCACTCACTCTCTCCCCGTCGCCTTTGATCCCCTGAGCCCTGAGAACCATATTGAACTCCTTCTTGAAGTCATTCAACGTGTTTGGTCTTGGCTGCTTTCTGTGGTAGAGAATTCCTACAGGCCCCCCCACTCTCTGGGTGAAGACATTGCTCCTCATCGCCGTCCCCCCCATCCCACACCCCCCTTTCCCAGACTGATTCTGGAACATTCTGGGTTTGCCCTGTCTGGTCAGTTTAGAATGTTAGAGGTTTCTATGAGATCGCCCCTCATTTGTCAAACTGAGCGAATGCGGTCCCGAATGATATGGTCTCCCTTCAGACATCAGTTCTGCCAACCTTGGCATCCCCTCCACTTCCCACACCACTGGCCCTGAATCCCACCCCTCCCAACCACAACGAGTACAGAACCCCCCCAATCCTCACTTTCCACCCCACCAACCTCGGCATACCTCGCACCATCCTCTGTCACTTCCACCACCTCCAAATGGACCCCACCTCCAGAGATATATTTCCCTCCCCACCCCTAGCAGCGTTCCCTCCACGACTCCCTTGTCAGGTCCACACACCCCCACCAGCCCACACCCCACTCCCGGCACCTTTCCCTCCCACCGCAGGAAGTGCAAAGCCTGCGCCCACACCATTCCCCTCACCTCTGTCCAAGGCCCCAGAGGATCCTTCCACATCCAACAGCTTCCCCCCATTTCCCCTCCCCCACATTATCCCAGTCCCAAGCCTCCAACTCGGCACCGCCCTCCAGAACCGTCACTCCCCCCCTCTGACCTATCACCCTCTCCCTCACCTTCATCCACCTGTCACTTTCCCAGCTCCCTTCCCCACCCCCGCTCCCATTTCTCGCTCGGCCCCTAACCCACAAGCCTCATTCCTGATGAAGGGCTTATGCCCGAAACGTCCATTCTCCTGCCCCTCGGATGCTGCCCGGCCGGCTGTGTTTCTCCAGCACCACACTCTCGACTCCAACCTAGGAATCAGCCTGGCTCCCAGGAACCAGTCGGTCGTTTCACTAGGCGCTATAAAAATGCACGTTGGCTTGAGTGCTGTTGGCGTTGTGCGTGCACTGAGAAGGGATGAAGGGGGGGCAGAGGGGGGGTTTCTCCTGGCCCAGTGGTGTAAACAGATAAATGCAGCCGATATCACACTGAACTGTCTGGAGGAAGAAAGTGAGCACTGCAGATGCTGGAGATTGGAGTCGAGAGTGTGTGGTGCTGGAAAAGCACAGCAGTTCAGGCAGCATCCGAGGAGCAGGAGGATTGACGTTTCGGGCACAGGCCCTTCATCAGGCATCATGCCTGAAGGTCTGGACTGACCAACTCCCATGCGAATCGCTGATGGCCTTGTATTGAAATTGCCCCCGCGCGCTGAACACACAGTAAAGGTGCCTCTCGGGTTGATGTCTCTCTGAAAGCAGGTCAGGTCAGGTCAGCCCGGGGGGACCCCAGTGCTGGGAAAGTTCACCTGCGCACACGTTTCCCGGGGACTCTGCCATCTCCCCTGACTGTCTCCCAGTCCGAACTGACTGAGCTCACACCCTATCTGTGCTCTTGACCTGTCTAACTAACTCAGCAGAACCTCACCCATCCAGCGATAGGGCCTTGCCTGACCTTTGGCAATGGGTATCCTTAGATGGGCAGATTCTTACTGAATTCAGACACCACTCCTGGCGGGATTTGAACCCGGGTCCCCAGAACATTGCCTGGATCTCTGGATACACAGTCCAGCACTAACACCTTTTACAAAGGGATTACAATTGGAGAGCTTCCATCAATGGTTCATCATATTTTTTATTTGAAGCTTGAATCTCATTATTCCCAATGAATAGTCATTCTTGTTAAATGCAGAAAGTCATTAGTGCTGTTACCTTTGCAGACTTTATTTATAGGAACACAAGGACATTAGAAATAGCAGGCTGGAGGGCAGGCCATTCAGCCCCATGAATCTGTTCCACCAATCAGTGATGGCCTTTTATTTCGACCCCATGCCCCTGACCTATCCTGATATGTTTTTAATCTGTAGAGACCCCTCAATCTCTGTCTTGAAGGTACTCAGAGATGGACCCTCCACAGTGCTCAGGGGGAGAGGACTCCGTACACATGCACATACATGTGCATTTACATATACAGACATGGATTGGTGTCAGCCCGGTGTGTCAGGCTATTTTTCTGAAAGGTTATAGTTTTGCATTAATCCGCTTGGTTCTACCATAACATGGCGGGGACACAGTGGCTCAGTGGTTAGCACTGCTGCCTCACAGCGCCACGGATCCGGGTTCGATTCCAGTCTCGGGCGACTGTCTGTGTGGAGGTTGCACGTTCTCCCCATGTCTGGGTGGGTTTGCTCCGGTTTCCTCCCACGGTCCGAAGATTGTGACCATGTTAAATTGTCCATAGTGTTAGGTGTGTTAGTTAGAGGGGAATGGGTCTGGTGGGCTACTCTTTGGAGGGTCGGTGTGGACTTGTAGGGCCTGTTTCCACACTGTAGGGATTTGATAATTCTTCAGCATAAATCGGCTTTAACGCAAGTGAAGCCGTTATGTGTTGAACGCGAACCTTCCTTACCTCTATTTGTTACAACGTGATTCCGACCCCATCAGTTTATATAGTGATTCTCCAATAATGGGAGATCGCGTGAGGTACTGTTGCACTATATTGGATTCAACTGGACATTCAGTTCCAGTCCCAACTGCAATACTCATATCAAGTTCCATTTTACATGCCATAAATAGGTGGTTAGGTTACCTGTATCTGATCGCTGAGTACCTTAGTATTAATGGTCTTTTCCCCTTTCAGTAGCCCCCTTTGAAGGAGCTAACTAATGCCCTGGATTCTGCTGGGAATCCATATCCACTTTTTCATCAACAAACACGTTGACTTGGATCCCATTTACCACGAGTAAAAAGTGAGGTCTGCAGGTGCTGGAGATCAGAGCTGAAAATGTGTTGCTGGTTAAAGCACAGCAGGTCAGGCAGCATCCAAGGAACAGGAAATTCGACGTTTCAGGCCAGAGCCCTTCATCAGGAATTGGGCTCATCGGGCTCTTAACCAGCAACACATTTTCAGCTCCCATTTACCACCCCGAGGAAAAATAACAGGAAATGACATCACCGCGGGAAATGACATCACTACAGGAAATGACGTCGATGACCCAAGGAAACTTAAACACATAAATAGAGAGCGGGTCACTAACACCAGTGCTTCACCGGAGGCTCACTGATGATGCTACCTAGTGTGCTGACGAAACATCTGAAAGTGAACCTTCCAGCTCAGCGAGCAAACCTACACCTTTTCATCAATCACTGCTGACATTTTGAATTGATTAATTGCCTTATGGGGGTTTCCCGGCCAATAATGGGCAGATGACCTGTCACCAAACTTTCTGACATTGTTTTTTTCATTTCAAAAATATGCTTTAATTCATAAATTATCGACGATAGAAAATGTACAAATCAATTTCAGTAAGGACGCTACAGAGATCGCAGCGGAATTTTTACATCCCACATTAAGGCTTCAACCCAGTTGCACCAAAAAAACACTTTCTAATCACGGCGAGGAACTATTTGTAGGAGAAAGTGGAGGCCTGCAGATGCTGGAGATCAGAATCGAGAGCGGGGTGCTGGAAAAGCGCAGCAGGTCAGGCAGCATCTGAGGAGCAGGAGAGTCGACATTTCAAGTGAACAAGCTTCCTGATGAAGGGCTTATGACCGAAACGTCGATCCTCCTGTCCCTCGGATGCTACCTGACCGGCTGTGCTTATCCAGCACCACACTTTTTGACAAGGGACTATTTATATTCCAATGAAAGCTAGGAGGGGATATGGAACATAACAATCCCTCATTATATTTAAGCAGAGACATCTTAAGACAATGTTTTTCCTCCAATGAGCCTTGTTACCCCAACCTTCAGACCTGGACCTTGGAATGTGTCAGTGTGCAACACCTGGTCGAGGATTATCCCTTGCTCTGGAAGGCCAACAGGTTTCGGGCAGACCAAAGAGCAGCTTTCTCTGTGTTGATGGTCCTCCAGGCGCAGTGGATGTTTGTCTCGAGTGGGCGTCTCAGGGAACAGCCCAGAGTCCTGCGACACGGAACTACTCAGGACAAACCCGACAAAACAACTCCTACATCTCTCTCCAGAATTCCTTCACAAAGGCACATTCCAGCAGTAGATGTGTGCCCCTCTCTATCCCATGCCCCACAGCCGCTTTGAGGGCAGTGTACGGTGCCAGGGATTGTCACGGTTTCGACAGGTAGTGCCCTTCACCCCACCAGCCGAGCGACGTCTTGGTGCTTGTTGGGAAGTTCTGGTGATGGAACCGTCCAACGGGACCCACTCTCTCCTTTTCCCGTGGGGTCTTGAGGACGCTACGTGCTGACCACTTCCTGATGGACTGATGGTCACAGTTGCTTCTCATTGTGCATGTCTGCAGGAAGGGGGCATGTGACATGGAACATGTTCCCAGCGATATGGTCAGTCCCATCCTTCCCAACACAGGGGATGGGAAGAACCTCAGTACGTAGTGACACTCAGCGTTTGCGTACTGAGGGTCTACACACAGCTTGATGCAGCCGCACACAAAGGTGGCCATTGGGAAGAGGGAGGTGACACTGGGTATGAGTCCAGAGTCCTTGCAGACCCGGTCTATCTTAGATCTCCAAAGTGGAAGATGGCTTGGGGGGAGCTGAAACAGCCCAGGTTCGGGGAATCTGTACCACATACCACAACAGAGACAGTGCCTCATACCCAATGACCAGGGTTTTACCCATAATGGAGAGAGACTGGCACTGTCACACAACCAGTTTCTGCCTCACCTTGGTGATGGGCTCCTCCCAAGCGTTTGCACACGCCCCAGCCCCTCCAAACTACATTCCCAGCCCCTCCAAACTACATTCCCAGCCCCTCCAAACTACATTCCCAGCCCCTCCAAACAACTCCTCTACTATCTTCGGGTAATCTGCCCTGGTGGTGAAGGAGATAGAGGATAGGTCAGCCCCTGGTGATATTGATCTCCACCAAGCTCTTTCCTTCCTCAATAAAAACAGTCCCAACTTCTCTGGTCTGCCTTCAGCACTGAAATTCCTCATTCGGGAATCATTCTGATAAACCTCTCCCAGTCACGTCCTTCTAAAAGTGGACTCAACACAACGTTCAGCTGAAGTCTAGCTGGGGTCTAATATAAACTATTGTTCTTGTTCCCATTCTCTCTGCTCCCTTAATAAAACCCAGGATCATCCATTCTTTATAAACTCTTGTCTCAACCTTCCTTGCACACAGACCCATGCACACAAACACACAGATACACAAACACACACGCAGATATAGAGACACAGACACACAAACACATACTCACTAACACACACAGATACACAGACACCCACAAACACACACAGATACACATACACACACACAAACACAGATATAGAGACACAGACACACAAACACATACTCACTAACACACAGATACACAGACACCCACAAACACACACAGATACACATACACACACACAAACACACACGCAGATATACAGACAGACACAAACAGATACACACTAACACACAGATACTCACAAACACACACAGATACACACACACATACATGCAGATACATAGACAGACACACACTAACACACACAGAGATGCACAGACACCCACAAACACACACAGATACACATACACACACACAAACACACATGCAGATACACAGACACACACTAACACACACAAATACACATACACACACACAAACACACATGCAGTTACACAGACACACACAAACACATACACACATCACACAAGCAGATACATAGACAGACACACACAAACACTCTGATACACACGCAGACACACACATCCCAGGTCCCTATATTTAGGAAGTTGCTTGTGCTTGTGGATAGAAATCAAAATTAACCCTAATTTCTCTCTTACAGACATTGCCAGACCTGTTGAGCTTTTCCAGCAACTTCTGTTTTTGTTTCTGATTTACAGCATGCACAGTTTTTACACTGTAGTTCGAGTTGTACCCTTGATTTTATACTCTGTCTCTGTAAGCTATTCCTTCCAAACTACATCTCCTCACATCTCACTAGGAGTCAGTGTCATCATGAGGCAGCCAATTTCTGTACAGCAAGATCCCACAAACAACAACGCGATCAATAATCTCTGACGGGGACGCAGAACGGGGAGGGGGGGGCATATAGAGACACTGTCCATCTCTCAGCTGGGAGATCCAGGTTCAAATCCCACCTGTTCCAGAGGCATGGAACTACATCTCTGAAACAGGATGGGGAGAAACCATCGGGGGGTCTCAGTCACCTCAGGGAGGTGTTTGGTTGCAGTGTTCTCCATGTATGAGGGAATTGGATCAGTCCCAAAAAGAGGGGCGGGCCCTCATGCAGAGAGCCAGCACACACTGGAAGGGCCGAATGGCCATCTTTACCCTGTGGGTCGGTGAGGGGCCCTGCAGCCTATATTTGGCTGAGGCGAGGCCTCCAATAAAATTTGCATTTCTGAGCTTTGAAATGACATCAGCTCCCACCTCCAGAAACTGCCTTTTTATTTGCAAGAAATCCCTTTGTGCGTTACTTTAGCGGCGTGGGGGATGCCATATAAGACGGGGGGGCGGTGCTGTTCTCCTCCAGCTTCCTTTTGTCTCCGTTTTAAATAAAAGGTTTGATTATTTTTTTGCTACCCTTTTACCCACATTGTTGGAGGAAATAAAAGCTATTCAGTGATGTTTTAAAAATGATTTCCTCCTTTCAACATTCCCTGCCTTAATCCCTCACTCTTCCTACCTTGTCTTTGTTCCCCATCCGTTTAATGTCTCTCTCTCTCTCTCGTATACATCACACTCTCCCCTCCCCTGAATTGTGGCGATAGGTCTCTGACTCTGTTTTCCTCCAGCTCTCTCTTGGCTGGCTGCCTGCCTAATTTTTTTTATCCCTTCCCCATTGCGCAGAAAAGAGAGAGAGAGAGAGAGAAAACAGCCCGGCTCAAACGTGACTAGGCAGTTAAGTGGCTGTTATGCAACGACCGACCTACTAACACATATCCCCATAGTTCCTGGCAATGAGAGAGGAAAGGTACAACATAGCAGCCAGAGCAAAGGATACAAACTCAGCCAAGATACAAGTTGCTCCAAGATCCACACAGGAAAGCAAAATACCTCTATATTCCTAAATATATAGAGCAAGAGATCAATTTGTGTGTGTTATATCTGGCAAAGGAGCAGTGCACAGTTTGGATGCTTTGTGTAAAGTCTTAGCAGAAGGTACTGTGTCAAATCTCTGTGTTGTACATGTGTAGTGATGGTATCTTTCTCTCTCTCTCTCTCTCTCTCTCTTCTGTTCCATTCTGTCAGCCCAGTTGACCAGCCTTGGCAATGCATTGCCAGTGTTCTGTCTTACTTAAATGTAAAGTGGGTCAGTGTGATGACTGTTCCATGTTGATCTAATTAAGTGCTGGATAGCTGTCTTTTGACAGAAGTGGAGTGTGTCTGTGTGAGAGCGCCTCATACTATATTCACCTAAATAAACACTTTGCTTTTAAGTCAGTTGTGTTCAGAAGCTAATGATTATTAATTGATTCATTAATGATTGAAAAACCTTTTTAAAAATGGCTAAAATTGTTGGCAATTTAAGTGGAATCCGCTGAATTTGATTGCAGGATCAGAGAGAGACTAGACTTAATTGGACATTTTTATTTTTAGAGCGGTCCCTGTCAGATGAGTGGATTTATACCTCGCCTGATCTATAATTAAACTTCAATTCTGTGGGTGAAATGCCGCACGTTGGTTGCGTGGGAGTGAGTTTGCCAAACGGCAAGCTGTCTCTTGTGGGTCCTATTTATTGTGGGTTTCTTCAGATCTGGTGTCTGTGGGGGTTGTAGGGTTGGGGGGGGAAGGGAGGTGAGGCTGGTGGGAGTGTTGGGCCTTGCCATTTCTCGAGTGTCCAGCATGATGTCTGGATGGGGATGGGGTGGGGACGGCAGGTTTCTGTGTGCAAGAGTCATTCAGATGTGTATTTGCACACGGGGATGGGTGAGCGCTTGGTGGGTGAGCGCCTGAATGCTGAGATTCCTGGACGTGGCAGTCAGTAACTCATTAAGTGCGAGAAGTCAATGTGAAGGAAATAGCAGAGCTGAAATAACACATGATAGAATCACCAGCTTTCCAACTGGACATGTCTCTAACAGAGTGGCCCATGATTTTGGGAATGTTTATTTCAGTCACCTTATAACCTGTAGTTGGGGATGTTCTTTTTTTTTAAAAAAAAGAGGTTTTTTTTAAACTTTTACTTTTAATTTTTGTGTGAAGTTAAAAATCTGGGAGATATTAATTGGAAGGAAAATTGAGTGGTCCCGCGTACAACTGAATAGCGATTGATAAATGGGCAATTTTCATAGCTTTTGAGTCAGCCTGCTGTGATAAAAATCTACAGCACACAAAAGACATCCTTTGACCCACCTAGTCAAGAACAAATAGCAAGCCATCCTTCCATCATCCTCAGAAAACAGTAAGGATTTTAATCCCCTCTAACTCCAGAAACACTGATATAACACTCTAACCAGGGGCAGGACGGACTCTAACACCAGAAACACTGATATAACACTCTAACCAGGGACAGGACAGACTCTAACTCCAGAGATACTGATATAACACACTAACCAGGGACAGGACAGACAGAGTGCAGTGTTTCTTTGGCTGGATAGTTTGGAACTGAGGGGGGGGGTGGGTACAGTGTTAGGAACACAGGGTTAACCTGAAGTTTGGGGAAAATATTGGTTATCAAAAAGATAGTGAATTCTCTGGAGGCTGGGATTCACCTGAGAAAGAGAATGTTGAGGTTTTAAATCACGGGGTATGTTAAGAATATGACATTGAGATAGAAGATGCAGTGCAGATGAGAAGGGCAGTGGGGTGGGGGTTCCTCGTGTCTCCATCCTGCTGTCCCTCCCAAGGGTATCCTGGGATTTTTGAAAAAAAAATTCATTCAACTGGATTAACCAATCTTGTTGGCTGTGGGATCTTGCTGTGTGAGGCGGTGGCCGGAGTGAGACTCACTTCAGAGGGCCAGCACTTTAGAAGGGAAGGGCGCTCCACAAATGCAGGGGTTCGCCAGACCGAACAAGATTCGGCTCTTGCTGTTTGGGAGGGAGACTCGTTTGCTCCAGTCTCGCAGCGTCATCTATTTTGACTCTCTTTCGAGTCTAAAAATAAAACTTCAGTACCATATGCTCCCTGGATTCCCTGATCTTCAGAGCTATGCAAATTCTGGTTCTGCCTTGCGTGAAACAGAAACGACTTGAAAATGTACAGAGTGTTCTGTCAGAGAGTGTACACAGTGTGGAGGCAAGTTTCTAATTAGGGAAACGTAGTCAGGTTTGGAAGGATTGATTGAACTCTAAAGGGAAAGGCTGAGGGGTGACTGTTTACATCTGCAAAGGAGCTCAAGAAAAGGGTAAAAAATCATAACCTTCAATATGATTAGATTCCCAACAGTGTGGAAACAGGCCCTTTGGCCCAACCAGTCCACACTGACCCTCTGAGGACCAACCCACCCAGATCCATCCCCCTCTGACTAATGCAGCTAACACTAGGGGCAATTCACCTGCATCTTTGGAGGGTGGGAGGAAACCCACGCAGACACAGGGAGAATGTGTAAACTCCACACAGACAGTCGCCTGAGGGTGGAATTGAACCTGGGGCTGGGAAGCAGCAGTGCTAACCACCAAGCCACCCCTAAAGAAAGGCTCATGCCCCGAAACGTCGATTCTCCAGCTCCTTTGATGCTGCCTGACCTGCTGCGCTTTTCCAGCAACACATTTCCCCCCCCTAAAGATAAGACCATCATCAATAAATCCCAATAATTCAGGCAGAACCCTTCCTACTCTGACAGGTTGCAATGTTGAAGTGGCCACTATTAGACATAATTAAGCTCAAGTGGCTTTGAGTTTTAAAAAAAAATCAGAAAGAATATTTTTATTTTACTTTAGTCCAGGCTCGCATTTACTGTCCATTCCCCTCACCCACATTGTTCAGTGGTTAGCACTGTAACCTCACAGTGCCTGGGACCCGGGTTCGATTCCAGCCTTGGGTCTGTGCGGAGTTTGCACATTCTCCCTGTGTCTGCTTGGGTTTCCTCCGGATGCTCCGGTTTCCTCCCACAGTCCAAAGATGTGCAGGTTAGGGTGGATTGGTCAGGCTAAATTGCCCATAGTGCCCAGGGATGTGTGGGTCAGGGTGAATTGGCCACGCTAAATTGTCCATAAGTGTTAGGTGCATTAGTCAGAGGGAAATGGGTTTAGGTGGGTTACCCTTCAGAGGGTGGGTATGGACTTGTTAGGCCGAAGGGCCTGTTTCCACACTGTTAGGAGTCTAAACCTAATCTAATCTAAGACATCACTGTGAGTCTGGAGGAGGATGGGTGAGGATGGCAGATTTCTTTCTATAAAGGACACGAATGAACCAGATGAGGTTTTAAACAACAGCGAGACACTTAACATAGAGGAGACGGTGGTGGCATTATCACTGTTAATCCAGGGCACCTGGGATCAAATCCTGCCCAGGCTGATGGCGGAATTTGAATTTGATTAAACATATCCAGAATTCAGAGCCGAATGATGACTGGGAATTGAGTGTCAGGGGAAAACCCATCTGGTCCACAAAGGGTCTTTAGGGAACAAAACCACCATCCTCTGGGGCAATTAGGGATGGGCGCCAGTGATGTCCTTATCGTGTGAATGAAATCAAAATAACTCCAGATTATTACTGAATTCTAATTCCACCGTCTGCTCCGGGGCGGATTCGTACCCAGGTCCCCCCGGAATGTTACGTGGTTCCCTCGACGAATAGACATAATAGATTTATCTCTCCGCCCCTTCCCCTTACCTCCACATTCCTGGTGAAGGGCTCATGAATTGAATTGAATTGATTGTGTACCGAGGCGCAGTGAAAAGCTTTGTCTTGCGAGCAATACAGGCAGATGACAGAGTTAAGGAGCATCGATAGTAAATAATAGGGAAACAGCAGCAGAAACAAAAACACAGGTACAGGCGAATGTTAAGAGTTTGTGAGTCTATTCTAACAACAGTCGGGTAGAAACTGTTTTGAAACCGGCCGGTGCGTGTGTTCAGACTTCTGTACCTTCTCCCCGATGGTAGAGGTTGTAGAAAAACATTGCCAGGGTGGGATGGAGCTTTGAGAATGCTGGCCGCCTTTCCTTGACAACGGGCCTAGGAGATGGATTCTAGAGATGGGAGGTTGGCCTTTGTGATTGCCTGGGTCCGCGTTCACCACTCTCCGTAACCGTCTCCCATCTTGAATTGAATTATGCCCGAAATGTAGCCTCTCCTGCTGGTCAGATGCTGCCTGACCTGCTGCGCTTTTCCAGCATCACTCTCTCGACTCTGGCTCTCCAACATCTGCAGTCCTCACTTCCTCCCAATCGATATGACCACTTGTAGTCTCCTGGCTGGAAGCTTTCGTGTGAAATCCCTTCACACCAAGTGTCTCACTGAATTATATAAAGATCTCACAGTGACTGGATAGAGTGCATTCCACGAGGGCGTGGTTTTAAGAAAAAGATGTCTCCCCTTTTTTAAGAGAGATTGAGGAAACTGCATCCTCTTCCCCAGCGTTGGATGGGTCTTGATGTTTACTGAGGGTTGTGTTCAATGGATTAGGACAGCTCAGTGGTTAGCGCTGCTGCCTCACGGTACCTGGGTTCGATTCCACCCTCGGGTGACAGTGTGCGTGGAGTTTGCACATTATTTGCACGGAGTTTCCTCCCACAATCCGAAGATGTGCAGGTTAGGTGGCCCGGCCATGGGAAATGCAGTATTATAGGGGCAGGCTGCTCCTCAGAGGGTGGACTCGATGGGCTGAATGGCCTGCCTCCACACTGATTTGGGACTCTCTGAGCTTCGATGGAGTCCAGGGTAAGATGGGGTGCGAGGCTGTGGGCAATTGGAAAGTGGAGCTGAGACCACAACCTGGTTGTTTTGAGTGGTGGAACAGGCTGGAGGGGCCGAATGGCCTACCCCTGCTCCGAATCCCCAGAGAAACCAACCTGCTGCAGGATTGCAAGCAGTGGCCATGGACTGCACACAGTCAGGCAACTGCAAGTGGTGAAGGGTAGGCCAGCAGCAGTTCCTGTTTCTCAACATGAGAGTGATTCTCTCTGCCTTCCTGAGCCATGAACAAGCTGCTGTCTGCATCTCTGTCCTCAGTGTTTGCAGCTTCCTTTTCATCTCAAGTCTCACAATGTAGCTGGCTCATTTTACTTTTGTAAGAGTCACACTTCCCTTGAAACAGGGAGACAAGAACCTGGTGTCCAAGGGCTTTGTACATAGGGTACTAGGTTGGGAGCTTATATCTGGCCAAGTCTAGTTCTGAAACATGAACCCATAACACAACTCAGTGTGTAGGTTAGGGTGGACTGGCCAGGCTAAATTACCCATAGTGCCCAGGGATGTGCAGGTTAGGGTGGATTGGCCAGGCTAAATTACCCATAGTGCCCAGGGATGTGCAGGTTAGGGTGGATTGGCCATGCTAAATTACCCATAGTGCCCAGGGATGTGTAGGTTAGGGTGGATTGGCCAGGCTAAATTACCCATAGTGCCCAGGGATGTGCAGGTTAGGGTGGATTGGCCATGCTAAATTACCCATAGTGCCCAGGGATGTGCAGGTTAGGGTGGATTGGCCAGGCTAAATTACCCCATAGTGTTCAGGGATGTGTAGGTTAGGGTGGACTGGCCAGGCTAAATTACCCATAGTGCCCAGGGATGTGTAGGTTAGGGTGGACTGGCCAGGCTAAATTTCCCATAGTGCCCAGGGATGTGCAGGTTAGGGTGGATTGGCCATGCTAAATTACCCCATGGTGTTCAGGGATGTGTAGGTTAGGGTGGACTGGCCAGGCTAAATTACCCATAGTGCCCAGGGATGTGTAGGTTAGGGTGGACTGGCCAGGCTAAATTACCCATAGTGCCCAGGGATGTGTAGGTTAGGGTGGTCTGGCCAGGCTAAATTACCCAGAGTGCCCAGGGATGTGCAGGTTAGGGTGGATTGGCCAGGCTAAATTACCCAGAGTGTTCAGGGATGTGTAGGTTAGGGTGGATTAGTCAGAGGGGGATGAGGGTAGTCGGGGAATGGGTTTGGGTGGAATACTTTTCCTGGGGGTTGGTGTGGGCTTGTTGGCCCAAATGGTCTGTTCCCACAAAAATAAAAAATAAACAACATAACCAATATCGAACAATCAATATACAACCAAAAAGTAGGCGTTAAAACTTCTCGAGATTATGTATGAACACCTTGGGCCTATTTCTGCGCTTTTTAATCCTGTGCAAACCTAACTTGAGGGTCTGAATTACCCGGGTAACCTAGGAACAGTGACCTTTGTTCTCAAGCCTGTATCTCGGCCTATTTTTAAGCTCACTACAGGGAAGTAATTTAAACAGTGATGTCAGTCATAAAACGGTGGATAAAAATAGAATTACAACCAAGGCACTGGAGAGATTGTGACATTTCACTGGGCACTAGTTTTTCTTTGTCGAAGTGGCTTCAGAGGACAAAGACAGTGCCCGTGTGAGGAGTTGTCTATTCCTGGTGCGATACACACTGTTTTTCCCAGCTTCTAACAGCTGAAGGTTATGTAATTGATTTGGATGTGGTGCTTCTGAAAGAGGAACTTGGGTTTCCTAATTGTTGCGTATCAGTAATGTGGAAAGTTCTTGTTAATAGGGGCCTGAATCTGAGATGAGAGAGGCTGTACCTCGATGGATAGTATCCATCACGAGCCGGGGTAGTCAGAGAGCCACGCTGAAACCTGGGACGGTTCTGCAGCTCCCCCCACCTCCCCTTTTATTTCAGTTTCTCTGATTCAAATGCTCATACTCACACACATAAACACACTCACAGACACACACATCGACACATGCACGCACGCACACACACACAAACACACACATACACCCATAGACACACACACCTTCACACACATACAGACAAATACACATATACACACTCATAGACAATCACACAGACGCACTCATACACTCATCTCCACCCAACACACACACACGTTCTCTCACACACGCACACACACACACACACACATACTCTCTCCCTCTCACACACACACTCACCCACACATGTATACACACAGACACACACACGTGTGCCTCCACATACATACACACACACGTGTGCCTCCACATACATACACAGGCACACACATACATTCACTGACGTACACACACACTCTCATACACAAATATAGAGACACACACACCCTGTCCGTCAGATACAAGCTCCTCACATATCCACACAGTCCCACTGTCAGATACCAGTTCCTCCAGCACACACACACACACACACACACACACACACACACACACAGTCCCACTGTCAGATACCAGTTCCTCCAGCACACCCAGACACACACACACACACGCACACACACAGTCCCACTGTCAGATACCAGTTCCTCCAGCACACCCAGACACACACACACACACGCACACACACAGTCCCACTGTCAGATACCAGTTCCTCCAACACACACACACACACACACACACACAGTCCCACTGTCAGATACCAGTTCCTCCAGCACACACAGACGCACACACACAGTCCCACTGTCAGATACCAGTTCCTCCAGCACACACAGACACACACACACACACACACACACATAGTCCCACTGTCAGATACCAGTTCCTCCAACACACACACACGCAGTCCCACTGTCAGATACCAGTTCCTCCAACACACACACACACACACAGTCCCACTGTCAGGTACCAGTTCCTCCAACACACACACACACACACACGCAGTCCCACTGTCAGATACCAGTTCCTCCAACACACACACACGCAGTCCCGCTGTCAGATACCAGTTCCTCCAACACACACACACACACACACGCAGTCCCACTGTCAGATACCAGTTCCTCCAACACACACACACACACACACACAGACACACACAGTCCCACTGTCAGGTACCAGTTCCTCCAAAACACACACACACACACACACACACACACACACACACAGTCCCACTGTCAGATACCAGTTCCTCCAGCACACACAGACGCACACACACAGTCCCACTGTCAGATACCAGTTCCTCCAGCACACACAGACACACACACACACACAGTCCCACTGTCAGATACCAGTTCCTCCAACACACACACACGCAGTCCCACTGTCAGATACCAGTTCCTCCAACACACACACACACACACACACAGTCCCACTGTCAGGTACCAGTTCCTCCAACACACACACACACACACACGCAGTCCCACTGTCAGATACCAGTTCCTCCAACACACACACACACACAGACACACACAGTCCCACTGTCAGGTACCAGTTCCTCCAAAACACACACACACACACACACACACACACACACATAGTCCCACTGTCAGATACCAGTTCCTTCAGCACAGACACACACACACACACGCAGTCCCACTGTCAGATACCAGTTCCTCCAACACACACACACACAGTCTCACTGTCAGATACCAGTTCCTCCAACACACACACACACACAGTCCCACTGTCAGATACCAGTTCCTCCAACACACACACACACACACACAGTCCCACTGTCAGATACCAGTTCCTTCAGCACAGACACACACACACACACGCAGTCCCACTGTCAGATACCAGTTCCTCCAACACACACACACACAGTCTCACTGTCAGATACCAGTTCCTCCAACACACACACACACACACACACACACGCAGTCCCACTGTCAGATACCAGTTCCTCCAACACACACACACACACACACACACACACAGTCCCACTGTCAGATACCAGTTCCTCCAGCGCGCGCGCGCACACACACACGCAGTCCCACTGTCAGATACCAGTTCCTCCAGCGCGCGCGCGCACACACACACGCAGTCCCACTGTCAGATACCAGTTCCTCCAACACACACCCCATTCTCCTCAATTGACACCAGCTCCCCAGTCACCCTCACACATCGCCTTCCCACTCTTTGATATCTCCTGCCCTATCAGCCACTCGGAGAGTCTGTATCTAGTGTGGGGTTCTCAAACTTTGGAACACTGGTTAGTGTCAAGGCACTGACTGAGCAGACAGCACAGGAACCTGATGTAAGCCTGAACAGCTGCTGGCCAGAGTGTACTGTAGTGATGGTTTAGTGGTGATGTAATTCTTTCATACAGACTGACTGATCTTCATTGCTGATAAACGTGGGAAGCAGCAAAGTTGAATTTCTGTTCACACTGTTCCAGATGTCACTGGGAACAATCTTTCTGTCTGCTGAGCTAAATCGCTTCTCTAGACAGCAGTCAAACACTGCGAATTGTTACAAAAGTCACATTCCTGCGGGATTCTCTGAAATAAAATGCAGGCAGGGACACAGGCAGAGTCTCACAGTCGCACAGTTACTGTACTTTTGCATGCTGCTGCCCAGGTACTGTTGAGTTACAGACGTACGAACACAATCTGTTGACGGGCCATGCAGCTTTTGGAGACTGCCAAGTATTCAGCTCTTGCCAGTCTGTAGTTAGGTGGTTATCTGTCACTGAGTGCAGGGTATGTGGGCACTGCGGTGTTTGTACAGACTGTATTGTTTGTGGCTGTGACTGGTCAGCAATACACACTGGCATGGGGCAGATGTTCCAATACCACCATCACCCCACCCCAACCCCTCTAAAAATACACTTCCCACCCTCTCCTCAGTGTCTGTGCCCCCTCTCTCGTGGTACTGCCCAGCTCAGACAACTTGTTGACTCTGAGCCTTCACTGTTGGAAGCAGACCCAGGTCTGGGCTGTATGTCGTGTACAAGCAGACGCCTTCGCTGCAGCTTATTGTGCTCCATGGGATTTAGATTTCTCCCCGAGTTAGGAGAGTCCAGCCGCCCCCGCCAAAAAAAACCAAACCAAACCAAACCTAGGGCCCCGTGAATCTGAGTACAGATGCTGAGATATTCAGGTGTGGAGTCACGGAGATGTACAGCACGGTGTAACTCCTCCATGATATCCTAATCTAATCCAGTCCCATTTGCCAGCACTTGGCCCACACCCCTCCAAACCCTTCCTATTCATATACCCATCCAGATGCCTGTTAAATGTTGTAATTGTACCAGCCTCCGCCACTTCCCCTGGCAGCTCATTTCATACACGTACCACCCTCTGCGTGAAAAAAGTTGCCCCTTAGGTTCCTCTTATATCTTTCCCCTCTCACATTCAACCTATGCCCTCTAGTTCTGGACTCCCCCCACCCCAGGGAAAAGACCTTGCCTATTTATCCTATCCATGCCCCTCATGATTTTATAAACCTCTATAAGGTCACCCCTCAGCCTCCGATGCTCCAGGGAAAACAGCCCCAGCCTGCTCAGTTGCTTGCTGATTTCTTCTAGTTACAGAGCCTTCTCATGAATAATACAATCAATGCAGCACAGGATTAGGCTTTTCAGCCTGCTAGGCCTCTGGTGATTCCAAGTCCTTATTTAGACGTGCTACCTGTTGCCCATACCTGGTATCTATCCCTCTGTTTGCCTCCTGTTCACGTGTCTGTCAAATTGAACATTGAATTTTATACAACCCCTGCAGTGTGGTAACAGGCCCTTCGGCCTGACCACTCCACACCAACCCTTCAAAATGTATCCCACCCAAACCCATTCCTCTACATTTACCCCTAACTTACACATCCCTGAGCACTATGGGTAATTTAGCCTGGCCAATCCACCCTAACCTGCACATCTCTGGGCACTATGGGTAATTTAGCATGGCCAATCCACCCTAACCTGCACATCCCTGAACACTATGGGTAATTTAGCATGGCCAATCCACCCTAACCTGCACATCCCTGAACACTATGGGTAATTTAGCATGGCCAATCCCCCCTAACCTGCAAATCCCTGAACACTATGGGTAATTTAGCATGGCCAATCCACCCTAACCTGCATATCCCTGGGCACTATGGGTAATTTAGCCTGGCCAATCCACCCTAACCTGCACATCCCTGAACACTATGGGTAATTTAGCATGGCCAATCCACCCTAACCTGCACATCCCTGAACACTATGGGTAATTTAGCATGGCCAATCCACCCTAACCTGCACATCCCTGGGCACTATGGGTAATTTAGCCTGGCCAATCCACCCTAACCTGCACATCTCTGGGCACTATGGGTAATTTAGCATGGCCAATCCACCCTAACCTGCACATCCCTGAACACTATAGGTAATTTAGCATGGCCAATCCCCCGTAACCTACACATCTCTGAACACTATGGGTAATTTAGCATGGTCAATCCACCCTAACCTGCACATCCCTGAACACTATGGGTAATTTAGCACGGCCAATCCACCCTAACCTGCACATCCCTGAACACTATGGGTAATTTAGCATGGTCAATCCACCCTAACCTGCACATCTCTGAACACTATGGGTAATTTAGCATGGCCAATCCACTCTAACCTGCACATCCCTGAACACTATGGGTAATTTAGCATGGCCAATCCACCCTAACCTGCACATCTCTGAACACTATGGGTAATTTAGCATGGCCAATCCACCCTAACCTGCACATCCCTGAACACTATGGGTAATTTAGCATGGTCAATCCACCCTAACCTGCACATCTCTGAACACTATGGGTAATTTAGCATGGTCAATCCACCCTAACCTGCACATCTCTGAACACTATGGGTAATTTAGCATGGCCAATCCACTCTAACCTGCACATCCCTGAACACTATGGGTAATTTAGCATGGTCAATCCACCCTAACCTGCACATCTCTGAACACTATGGGTAATTTAGCATGGTCAATCCACCCTAACCTGCACATCTCTGAACACTATGGGTAATTTAGCATGGCCAATCCACCCTAACCTGCACATCCCTGAACACTATGGGTAATTTAGCATGGTCAATCCACCCTAACCTGCACATCTCTGAACACTATGGGTAATTTAGCATGGTCAATCCACCCTAACCTGCACATCTCTGAACACTATGGGTAATTTAGCATGGCCAATCCACCCTAACCTGCACATCCCTGAACACTATGGGTAATTTAGCATGGCCAATCCACTCTAACCTGCACATCCCTGAACACTATGGGTAATTTAGCATGGCCAATCCACCCTAACCTGCACATCTCTGAACACTATGGGTAATTTAGCATGGCCAATCCACCCTAACCTGCACATCTTTAGTCTATGGGCAGAAACTGGAGCGCCCGGAGGAAACCCACACAGACTCAGGGCGAATGTGCAAACTCCACACAGACAGTCAGCCAAGGCTGGAATCGAACCTAGGTCCCTGGCGTTGTGAGGCAGCAGTGCTAATCACTGAGCCACCGTGCCACCTTTAGCTAGCATGCCTGCCTCCACCCCCTCCACTGCCTGTGTGTTCGAGGCACCCACCGCCCTCTGTGTGAAACATTTTCTCCCGGAAACGTTCCCCCCTCTCGCCCCGAACCTGTGCCCCCTTCTAGTTGACCTTTGCACCCTGGGGAGAAAGCTTCTGCCTATCCAGTCCAATCAGAATGCGTGAGGGCGAGCAGCTGGAACACCACTGGGATCTGAGGCAGCTGTACGTGTTTACACACGGTCAGGTCAGATCAGGACAGAGACACACTATCTCCCGCTCCCTCCCCTCTTGGCTGCTTCCCCTTAGTGATGAAGGAGGTGGACTGGTCGGTGGAGATTTCGACAACCCTTCTCCTGGAGCTGAAGGCTTGACTGCAGATAATCCCTGACAGTTCCAATACCACTCTGTCTTTATTCCCGTTCTAAGCTTACTCAGGCCTCCTTAACACCTTCAGTGTGTTCGTGGAACATAGAACATTCCATTCTCATCCATATGTTTATCCAATGACCATTTAAATGCCCTTCAAGTTGGCGAGTCTACTACTGTTGCAGGCAGTGTGTTCCACGCCCCTACTACTCTCTGAGTAAGGAACATATCTCCCACGTCTGCCCTATATCTATCACCCCTCACTGTAAAGCTATGTCCCCTCCTGCTAGCCATCTGAGAAAAGAGACTCTCACTATCCACCCTATCTAGCCCTCTGGTTATCTTGTATGCCTCTACTAAGTTACCTCTCAACCTTCTTCTCTCAAACAAAAACAGCCTCGAGTCCCTCAGCCTTTCCTCATAAGACCTTCCCCCCATACCAGGCTAACTTGCGCATCCCTAAATACTATGGGTAATTTAGCATGGCCAATCCACCCTAACCTACACATCCCTGAATACTATGGGTAATTTAGCATGGCCAATCCACTCTAACCTGCACATCCCTGGGCACTATGGGTAATTTAGCATGGCCAATCCACCCTAACCTGCACAACTCTGGGCACTATGGGTAATTTAGCATGGCCAATCCACCCTAACCTGCACATCCCTGGGCACTATGGGTAATTTAGCATGGCCAATCCACCCTAACCTGCACATCCCTGAACACTATGGGTAATTTAGCATGGCCAATCCACCCTAACCTGCACATCCCTGAACACTATGGAGTAATTTAGCATGGCCAATCCACCCTAACCTACACATCCCTGAACACTATGGGTAATTTAGCATGGCCAATCCACCCTAACCTGCACATCCCTGAGCACTATGGGTAATTTAGTATGGCCAATCCACCATAACCTGAACATCTTTAGACTAGGGGAGGAAACTGGAGCACCCAGAGGAAACCCACACAGACTCCGGACGTAAATCTCTTCTGCACCCTTCCCAATGCTTCCACATCCTTCCTATCACGTTCCTCATGACCCCCCAAATCCTGCCGCCAGTCTGTGTAACCAACACTCAGCCAGTGGGAAGAAACTTTTTGATATTTTTAAAACATGTTTAATTCCCTTCGACTGCGAATGAGCTAACCTTTCTCCCGGCATGGCCAGGGTTTAATTTTAGCTAAAGCCTTATTCCCTGCATTGGGCTAATTAATGGTTGACCTATATTTTTTCTGCTCAGACAAAGCCTGGCTTACATCAGGCAGCACTCGCTGGCATTCGGTTGATGGCTCTCGGTTTCAGAATCTAGGTTTTCTCTCGATGATTCGATGTGTGCATTTAATAAACGAGGTCACAATGTTGCTGCTGTACATTCCCCATCTCTGACCTACTTTAACGTGTCGGCAGATCATGTGTGATTCCTCTCCCTGTCGTCCATTGAAATCAGGAAGGCAGGCGAGGCCGGTGTATCTCTCTGGATGTTTCAGGTGGCATTGGAGCGGGAGTAGGCCATTCAGCCCCTCAGGCCTGTTCCGCAGCTCCTCATCTGTCCCCTGGTAACTCTCGAACCCCGTTTCCTGGCAGAATCTGTCTGTCTCAAACCTATTTAATCAGCAGCTTCACATACAATCCCAACAGCATGGGAGCAGGCCACTTGCCCCATGGAGAACATACCAACCCTCCGAGGGGCATCCCACCCAGACTCATCCACCTAAGCCTGCATTCCCCTGGACACCACAAGGTAATTTCCCATGGCCAATCCCTAACCTACACATCCCAGGGCACTTTGGGTAATTTAGCATAGCCAATCCCTAACCTACACATCCCTGGACACCACAAGGTAATTTCCCATGGCCAATCCCTAACCTACACATCCCGGGGCACTTTGGGTAATTTAGCATAGCCAATCCCTAACCTACACATCCCGGGGCACTTTGGGTAATTTAGCATAGCCAATCCCTAACCTACACATCCCTGGACACCACAAGGTAATTTCCCATGGCCAATCCCTAACCTACATATCTCAGGGCACTATGGGTAATTTAGCATGGCCAATCCTGAACCTACAAATCCCTGGACACCACGGGACAATTTCCCATGGCCAATCCCTAACCTATATATCTCAGGGCACTATGGGTAATTTAGCGTGGCCAATCCCTAACCTACACATCCCTGGACACCACAGCGTAATTTCCCATGGCCAATCCCTAACCTAAATATCTCAGGGAACTATGGGTAATTTCTCATGACCAATCTCTAACCTGCACATCCCTGGGCACTATGGGTAATTTAGCATGGCCAATCCTTAACCTGCACATCCCTGGGCACTATGGGTAATTTAGCTTGGCCAATCCCTAACCTACACATCCCTGGACACCACAGCATAATTTCCCATGGCCAATCCCTAACCTAAGTATCTCAGGGAACTATGGGTAATTTCTCATGACCAATCCCTAACCTGCACATCCCTGGGCACTATGGGTAATTTAGCATGGCCAATCCTTAACCTGCACATCCCTGGGCACTATGGGTAATTTAGCTTGGCCAATCCCTAACCTGTACATCTTTGGACAGTGGGAGGAAACCGGAGCACCCGGAGGAAACCCATGCAGCCACGGGGAGAATGTGCAAACTCCACACAGAGAGTCGCCTGAGGCTGGAATCGAACCCAGGACCCTGGTGCTGTGAGGCAGCTGTGCTAACCACTGAGTCCGAGACAGAGATCTCTGAGGTAGAGGTTTCCAAAATCATGTTACTTTCTGAGGGAGAGAACCATTCTCCTCACTTCCGTCAGAAAAGGACCACCCTAATATGAAAACAGGCCTCCCTCCAGCCCTGGACTCACCCACAAGAGGAAATATCATTTTCACACGGAACTTGTCAACAGTGTTCCACGTTTCAATGAAGTCAACTCTTTGCAACCGCCAGCGAAAAGGTGTCCAGTCTGCCCAACCTCAGCTCGTCTTCCCTCATGACAGTATGGTAGGCCACCTGAACATATACATCCCGAGCACAGAGACTGCCTGGCTTCGCTGTATTACTCAAACTGGAGGCCTGATGAAGATAGCCATTGGCGTGTCCCTTGTCACGACTGAAACTCTTTCTTACAAGAACCACACCATTTTTTTTCATTTATTTTCCCCATGTTTATCCTAATGAACTTTCCCTTCACTTTATCGCCCTCCTCAATCTCTTTTCTCTCTCTTACATTGCGCCCTTTAGTCCTCCCTCTTTCTCCATCTCTGTTTTACATCGTCCCCCTTTTACGGTTTGCCACAATGCTGTGACCTCTGCTCTCAGCTCAGTTGGGGTCCTGTCGAACAGCAAAGCGTGGGGCCGAATGGCCTACTCTTGTTCCTATTCCCCCCGGTCTTAACTTACTGTCAAGTCAGGGCAGGATTTATACACTTAACGGTAAGGTCCTGGGGAGTGTTGCTGAGCAATGAGACCTTGGAGTGCAAGTTCATAGCTCCTTGAAAGTGGGGTCGCAGGTAGATAGGATAGTGAAGAAGGTGTTTGGTATGGTTTCCTTCATTGGTCAGTGCATTGAGTGTAGAAGTTTGGGAGGTCCATGTTTAAGGGCATTGGTTAGGCCACTGTTGGAATACTGCGTTCAATTCTGGTCCCCCTCCTAGCGGAAAGATGCTGTTAAACTTGAAAGGGTGCAGGAAAGATTTAAAAGGATGTTGCCAGGGTTGGAGGGGTTGAGCTACAGGGAGAGTCTGAACAGGCTGGGGCTGTTTTCCCTGGAGCATCGGAGGCTGAGGGGTGACCTTATAGAGGTTGACAAAATTACGAGGGGCATGGATAGGATAAATAGACAAGGTCTTTTCCCTGGGGTAGAGGATGCAGAACTAGAGGGCATAGGTTTAGCGGGAGAGGGATAAAATATAAAAGGGACCTAAGGGGAAACATTTTCACACAGAGGGTGGTGCATGTATGGAATGAGCTGCCAGAGGAAGTGGTGGAGGCTGGTACAATTACAGCATTTAAAAGGGATCTGGATGGGTATATGGATAGGAAGGGTGTGGAGGGATATGGGCCAAGTGCTGGCAGGTGGGACTCGATTGGGTTGGGATATCTGGTCAGCAGGGATGAGTTGGGCCGAAGGGTCTGTTTCTGTGCTGTATAGCTGTATGGCTCCGTGTAATAGCCACTGAAACTTATTACATGAAACGTGATGTCCAAAGTGTTGAGCTGAAGTCATGTGATTTGTCAGAGCTGTGAAAGAGGCAACGACAATACTGCTTAAAAAAAAAGGGATTAAAACAGTAAGCCGCATCTTTGGATGAGTCGGGATGGCTGTGAATTTTCCAGTCCCTACAATGCTATGGAAATGAAAGGTGATATGAGGCTGAGATAGAATTTATTCTAGACTTAGTGACAAAACTCTGAGGTTGCAACTGAATTGAACAAATTGGGGTAGCAACTGGTGTAATTGATGCTGGGGAGGCAGTGGTGCACTCCATCTTGTGTTCCCGATCTCACAGCGTTGTGAAAGACCTAGTGAGACATTTTGAACTCTCCACAACAGTTACATTTGCAGAAATGCCAACAATAAGATCAAGGGCAGTGCACAGAATGGAGGAGACCGCACTGAAGAAGGTCAAAGGTGCGAGGCAGTGCTCTGAATCGATTTGGACAGAACTACTTAGCTAGGAAGGGGCTAGGCTTGCTTCGAATGATGGCTGCTGGAGAGATGGTCAGGTTGTGGTTCAGAGATATCACTGCAGTAAATTAGCTCATAGGTCAAACCTGAAGGTGGTCAAGGATTTGTGACGGTCCTGAAGCAGTGGCAAAGTGATAGCCTCGTGATATTATTGCTGGATTGTTAATCCAAAGCCCCAGGTAATAACCGAGGGAGACTGGGTTCAAATCCTGCCACAGCTGATTGACAGAATTTGAATTCAACAGGAACGAGTCTAATGATGACGCGATTGTCAGAAAAGCCCGTTTGGTTTGTTCAAGTCCTTTAGGGAAGACAACTGCCATCCTTATCTGGTCTGGCCTAATGTGGCCCCAGACCCACAGCGATGTGGGTGACTTTTGAGTGCTCAGATGGGCAATAAGTGATGGCCCACATCCCGTGAATGAATGGGAAGACATTAAGTGAAGGTGAAATGTCTGATTAAAACTCGGGCAACATCCTAAGCTTCCCAGGTGGTTGGAGGCAGCTGAAGGTGTTGGCACCCAAATGAAACTCTGGAAGCCGCCTTCAAGGAGGGAAAATTGGGCCTCAACGATAGAATGACATCCACCCCAGAAATCCAATGATGAAGGTCTGGAACCTATAGACCATAGAACATTCCAGTGCAGTCCAGGCCCTTCAGCCCTCGATGTTACACCGACATGTGGACCCAACCATCTAACCTACACTATCCCATTCTCATCCATATGTTTATCCAATGACCATGTAAATGCTCTTAAAGCTGGCGAGTCTACTACTGTTGCAGACAGTGCGTTCCATGTCCCTACTACTCTCTGAGTAAAGAATCTGTCCTGTATCTATCACCCCTCAATTTAAAGCTATGTCCCCTCCTGCTAGCCATCACCATCCAAGGAAAACTGATGTCCACTGTCCACCCTATCTAACCCTCTGATTATCTTCTATGTCTCAATTAAGTCACCTCTCAACCTTCTTCTCTCTAATGAAAACAGCCTCAAGTCACTCAGCCTTTCCTCATACGACCTTCCCTCCAGACCAGGCAACATCCGAGTAAATCTCCTCTGAACCCTTGCCAATGCTTCCACCTCCTTCCTGTAATGCGGTGACCAGAACTGTATGGGGGTATTGAGTATAGTTCTGTTCACAGCATTATTGGAAGGAGTTTCAGATAGCAGCCACTCACCCGTCCACTAAACCTGAAGTAAGTCTAAAGCTTAGACTGCTGCCACTCTCTTAGACAGGCCAGAAGAGAGTGGCAGTGTCTCACAGGGGCCAGCCAGCCACCGATCGCTGATAGACATTAAGAGACCACGACGATATTTTTGTAACAAGTGCCTTCCTGGTAAATATTGCCTCAAAGTGAGACTGACCCGACATCCGCTGAGGAGATTCCCAGCTGATCCCCAAGACCAGTCTCAAAGGTGACAGGGGAACTCGAAAGGAAGGGAGTGACCCAAAGGGATAATTCCTGCAAACTGGATCAGGCAGGGTGGGAACTGTAGGCGGGGAAAAATACCTGGAAAGGTTGGCTTATGGGGATAGACTGGGATTGGACTCATTGGAATTGCGAAGGGGTGGGGGGGGGCGATCTTATAGAAATATGTGAAGGGTAGAGATAAGATGGAAGCAGAGAGGTTGTTTGCACTGGCGGGTGAAACTAGAACAAGGGGGAATGGCCACCAAATAAGGAGGGGGAGGGGGAGGGGGAGGGGTAGGACTGAGTTGAGGAGGAACCTCTTCACCCAAAGGGTTGTGAGTCAGTGGAAGTCCCTGCCCAGGGAAGCAGTTGAGGCTGCCCCCTCGTTGAATGTTTTTTTTGGAGACAAAGGTAGATTTTTGAACAGTAAAGGGGTCAGGGGTTACGGTGAGTGGGTGGGCGAGTGGAGCTGAGATCAGCCATGATCGTACTGCGTGTGTGTGTGTGTGTGTGTGTGTGTGTGTGTGTGTGTAGAAACCAGCAGGTGCGGGACTAACTGGAATGAACATCTGGTTTTGTTCCTGAATGGTATGTTTTGTCATTGGCCAGACATATCGGGGATATTTTAACTGCAAAGTATAGTGTGAAAAGAAATGCATTTGGATATTATTAAAACACAAAAGACGAAGCAGATATTATTTCACTCCATCTCCTTGCTTGATATATAATGTATTTCTCTGTGTAAATTCATATTGCAGTCAGTATCTCGATGGCACACTGCTTAATGACTGATTGTGCTGAGACTCTGATGAGATCTACTGACCTATTATGTTAATCCATCCTGACCTATTAACTAATATATGCAACACTTTGCTTTTTTAAATCAACTTTATCTCTTTCCTTCCTTCTATGCTGAGGTCTAATCTTGTCTCCAATAATTCCAATGCTGTCAGAATGGTACGGGGAAGGATATCCATGAGACATGGTCTATGGTTGGAGCAAGGTCAATGGGCTCTAGCTTTCACCCTGGACTCATCCATCACCTCGCCTTCGCGAACAGTCAGCCCCATATCTCATTGTCCGCTGTTCCCTTTCTTCATTCCAAACGGAATGACAGGCTTTTTCACTCACCCCCACACCCCCCAAACTGGAATTCATAGAATCCCTGCAGTCCATGTAGCCCACTGAGTCCACACCGACCCAGCAAAGACCATTCCACTCACTCCCCCGCCCCCCGTATTTCCCATGGCTGACCCGCACATCTTTGGATTGTGGGAGGCAGAGATGGGGAGAACGAGCAAACTCCACACAGGCAGTCACCCGACGCTGGAATCGAACCCGGGTCCCTGGCGCTGTGAGGCAGCCGTGCTAACCACTGAACCACCCAATGCTTCATCGTTCCAGGGAAGTCTTCCAATTTGTCACAGCCCCCCTTGTGGGCTGATCCAGTTACACGCCCGAGCTGTTCCCAGTATGTTTCATAAAACCATTGGCTTCCTCTCCATATTCAGCCCTTTATTTCTGGCCGGTTCCCAAGGTATAAACTCCATTATGGATTATTCTGGATGGCCGTTCCTGTATGTGATTTCCTTGCCCTTCAGTGACAGAGGGTTCAGGGTGAAGAATCCTTCGTGAATTGCTGCACTCAATGCGGTACATGGTACCCACTGCATTGTGCATGGTGGTGGATGAAGTCTAGGTGCACGATGGTGGATGTAGAGCCAATCAAGCTTTGTCCTGATGGTGTCCTAGGCCCAACCATAAGACATAGGAGTGGAACTAAGGCCATTCGGCCCATCGAGTCCACTCCGCCATTCAATCATGGCTGATGGGCATTTCAACCCCACTTACCAGCATTCTCCCCGGAGCCCTTAATTACTTGTGACATCAATCTCTGCCTTGAAGACATTTAGCATCCTGGCCTCCACTGCACTCCGCGGCAATGAATTCCACAGGCCCGCCACTCTCTGGCTGAAGGAATGTCTCCGCATTTCTGTTCTGAATTGACCCCCTCTAACTCTAAGGCTGTGTCCATGGGTCCGAGTCTCCTCCCCTAACGGAAACAATTTCCTAGCATCCACCCTTTCCAAGCCATGTATTATCTTGTAAGTTTCTATTAGATCTCCCCTTAATCTTCTAAACTCCAATGAATACAATCCCAGGATCCTCAGCCGTTCCTGGTATGTTAGACCAACCATCTTCAGCTGCTCCATCCATGACCTTCCCTCCATCATAAGTTCCGAAATAGGGATGTTTGCTGATGGTTGGACAATGTTCAGCACCATTCGTGACTCCTCAGAGACTGAAGCAGTCCATGTTCACATGCAACAAGATCTGGACAATATCTGGGCTCCTCGGATGCTGCCTGAACTGCTGTGCTCTTCCAGCACCACTAATCCAGAATCTGGTTTCCAGCATCTGCAGTCATTGTTTTTACCTCTAATATCCGGGCTTGGGCTGGCAAGGGGACAATAACATTTTGGCCAGGCAATGACCTACAGGAGAGAGGCTAAGCCATCTCTCCTTGACACTCGATAGCATTACAATCGCTGAATTACCTTGGGTGTCACCATTAACCAGAAACTGAACCAGATTAGCTATCTGAACACTGTAGGTAAAGAGCAGGGCAGAGGCTAGGAATTCTGCAGCGAGTAACTCACCTCCTGACTCCCCAAGGCCCGTCCACCATCTACAAGGCACAGGTCAGGATTGGGATGGACTACTCCTCACTTGCCCTGGATGGGTGCAGCTCCAAGAACACTCAAGGAGCTCGATACCATCCACCCACCAAGCTGGTTAAAACAATCCTTCTCCCACCTTCAATATTCACTCTCTTCACCCACCCAACACTCAGTAGCAGCAGTGTGGACCATCTACAAGGTGCACTGCAGAAACTCACCAATGTTCCTTTGTCAGCACCTTCCAAACACATGCCTGCTACTCTCCCAAAGGGCAAGTGCAGAAGACACATGGGAATGTCGTCCTGACTCGGCACGATATCACCGTTCCTGGGTTAGAATCCTGGGAATTCCCCTCCCCAAACATCCCGGGTCAAGGGGGGCACCTCAGCAGCACCTTCTCAAGGGCAGTTAGAGACAGGCGATAAACACTGGCTGAGTTAGTAACATCCCGCTAAAAAGAATTCCCATTCTGGTTCCAGTGGAAAACCATTGGGATGGGGTCACTTTTCGTTCCAACTCCGGCATTGTGTAGCCTGCTCTGGAATCCCCTCTCGAGGACCCCCCTTTGCCCCCTCTCCTGTTCTTTGTTTTCCCTGTTGGTGGTTGGACCTGAAATTGTTGAATGAATATTAAAGTCAATCTGTTTTGTGTCCCCTATCAGGGCTGATTGGAGGGCCGTGGCGTCATTGGGAAATGGATGGAAACATGGTTCTCCAAACGGAGCTTTAGGAGCAGCAGGAGGGTGACCCCGAGGTATCATCCAGGAATGGAATCCGGTTACTACTCTGAGTTGGAGAGCCTGGCCTCAGCTCCTCTCTGCCTCTCAGAGACCCTCGCCCCGTACAGTGAGGGGTTAGCCCCGAGGAACAGGATTGGGAAGGGCCGAAGCACCAGCTCGGGCCGGAGGAAGCGGGAGTTCATCTCCGACGAGAAGAAAGACGCCACCTACTGGGAGAAGAGGCGGAAGAACAACGAGGCCGCCAAGCGCTCGCGGGAGAAGAGGAGGATCAGCGACATGGTCTTGGAGAACCGAGTGCTGGCGCTCAACGAGGAGAATGTCAGGCTCAAGTCGGAGCTGTTGGCCCTGAAGCTGAGGTTTGGCCTCATAACCACCGCCACCTACGCGGTCAAGAGCCAACAGCTGGCCGGAGCCTCCAGGAGCTCTTATTACAGCGCTTACCCCAATGGCGGCCTCCTCAACTCTGACTCCTCAGAGCCCGAGCACTCGAGCCGAGGGAGCGGGCTCATGGCCGGCAGCAAGTACTCGCCCCGGGGCTCTCTCTCGGATGTTTCCGACGGGTCGTCGAGCACCAGCGACAGCCCGGAACCCGTGGTGCCCCGAGACGTCAAGGCCTTGGCGGACCAGGAGCTGACGAAGGAGGCCGGGGCGGGGAAGGCCGGCTGCGGTGACATCGAGTTCATCGGTTACCAAGACCCCGGGAGGCGTAACCCGGGGCCCGGGGACGTCAGGCAGTGTGGGCCACAAGGGGGCGCGGGACACCCTCAGACCCATCCGACCGGACTGGAGGATCTTTCCTCTTCTTCTGCTGTGCCTCAGCCTAATCCAGTAGGCCGCAGGGCGGCTTACGCACAGCCGACAGGACACAGCGCCCCAGTGAGGCTGCTCGCCGTTGGTGGGCTAAGTGAAGCATTTTCTTCGCACGGGCTCAACCAGCTGCATGCTGTTGACTGCTCAGTCTCCAGGGCCCACAGGGTCAAAGGTCACATTGTCTCCAGGCGGCCTGCTGTTGACGTGAATGAGAAGGCTGCTGCCGGGCACGCAGTCGCTGAGGCGTTGGGAAGGCCAGAGCAGGCACCGCCCTGGCAGTCCCCAAGCGAGAGTGAGGAGCTCGAAGAAGCTGGTGCCCACCCTCAGGACGAGCTCCCTCCACCCTCAGCCCCATGCGGTTTTCCAGCCGCCAAGCAGGAGGAGCGTCCCTTTGCCCCGTGCCCTGTCATCGAAGCTCTGCGGGTGTCCCACCGAGGGGCGACGGCACGCCCTGGTGTTCCCGTGGCAATGGCAGCCGACTGCGGCCTTCCCGACAGCGAGGGCCAAGGCCTGGTGTGCAGCTCCCAGTCCCCGGAGCTCAGAGCCACGGCCCTCCCCCACAAACTGCGCCTCAAAATCCGGACCACATCCGTCGGCGAGCGGACTGCCAAAAGCCCAAGCCGCCCGCGGCGACCCAGCTTCCCGCCTCACGGAGACACCCCGCTTGGTGGGGGATGCACGGCAGTGGGGGGCGGAGCTGAGCTCTGGAGCGAATCCGGGATTCTGGACGTGAACGCGCTGAGGCACCCGCCACTCAATGACCCGGAGCGGTACGGAATTCCCAATGGGACTAGCGGGTGTCACAAGTACCTCAGCACGCCGGCTGGCCTGAGCTTCCAGGCTGTGAACGCGGCCTACTTCCAGGCTCTGGGACAGAACGCCGTGCAGGCCGCAGACGCGCTCTCACTGCACGAGAGGAACGGTTTGGTCAGTCCCACTGAGGGGTGAGGGGGCACCGGCAGCCGCGGTGACGCGGAACACGGACGACACGCGCTCCAGACGGTCTCAAACTGAGCAAGGGCTGTTCCCCCTCCACCCCACCATCGCCACTGAGTGGCTTCCAGAAGATGGGGGCTCCTCCTCCGGTTGTCCCCTGTTCCTTCAGCGTGTCAGGGACTCGTACAGCGTTGACCAGGTTGTTAAGTTCGGCTGAGGAAGTCCTGAGGTGTGAGGCAGCAGGTCGCCCAGCCTGGTCTCTCTCAGTGGGGAAAGATCTAGAACCAAAATGAACGCAGTTCTGTGTGACGTGACTTCGGGTCGGAGACCTTGCTGTCCTTAGAACCAACTGTGCCATGCTGTTTGCCCACCTCACCTCAGTGTGGCCCAGTTGGTGGCACCCCGCCTATGGGTTGGAAGCGATTCCTTGCTTGTCGTTTCCTCTGAGTGGAAATCAGGAGTCCTTTTCCAGTCTCTGTGCATTGCCCTGTCTCCATGAGTTCCTCAAAAGGGTGCACTTGCATTGAGTTCAACCTTTTCCCCACAGTGTCAGTCAATACTGAACTCAAAGGGACATCAAGGTGGCATTAAAAAGAATGGCCAGGAACACTGAGCAGGGCAGACTCTGTGTGAGAGAGAGAGAGAGAGAGAGAGAGAGAGAAAGAGAGATGTGTTCCTATTTCAGACAAAGTCACACATCACCAGGTTTATTCAAAGTCACAAGCTTTCGGAGCGCTGCTCCTTCATCAGGGGACGAAAGCTTGTGATTTCAAATCAATCTGTTGGACTATAACCTGGTGCCGTGCGGTTTCTCACTGTGTCCGCCCTAGTCCAACAGCAGGACCCACAACGTATTTCAGAACTTTTGAGATCTTTTCGAGCTCCCCAGAACCACAGGTTTGGAAATTCCACCTGCATTCTGACCACCGGGCGAGGCGTTCCCCAAATCATCACGGAATTCCAGAATAGCTAATGTTGTGCCAGGGGTCCATTCAGCCCATCGGGGTGGGTCTCTGCAGCAGCGACTCGCCTGCTCCCCCCATTCCTCAACCTCCTACCTAGCTTTTTCCTTCAGACACTGACCTAAGCCCCTCTCTCTCTCTCTCTCTCTCTCTCTCTCTCTCTCTCTCTCGCAAACAATGGGTCGAATCTACCATCACCACATTCGGCAGGCAGTGTATTCCAAATCCCAGCTTCCCGACGCAAAATGCCTATCCTCAGGTCGCCAGGGGCACATTTTGACAGTCACTCCAACCCCCCACCCAACCCCTACTTCCTGATCCTTTCTCCAGCTGGTGGCTCACGCTGTCTCCTCTGCCCAGAAGCCCTCATGTCACCCTGCTATCAGATTTCCCCTCAGCCCATCCACTGGATGGGAGCTGTATTCCACCCTGGCATTATGAGTCTGACACGAGGCACCTTGGGCGAGTTATCACGAGAACTATCGTGAATTGAGACGATTATAGGAGGAATGGAGAACGCCCAAACTTTGTCTGAGTTCCGTCTATGTTGGGGTTGCACCTGTAGCCATGTGACAGGTCATGTGTGCCTGTCTCAGGATAGGCAGCACATTGATGGGCAGCTATCAGTCATCCCTTGACATCTTGTAAGAATGAAAAAGCACTGACCACTTGTCCAAATATCCAGGTCTCCCTGACAGCTGTTTTCCAGTTGCAATAGGGAAGGTCTTTTTATCAGAGGGTGGGGGAGTCCACAATGAGAGGGTGTAGATTCAGGGTGAGAGGGGAAAGATATAAAAGGGACCTAAGGGGCAACTTTTTCACACAGAGGGTGGTACATGTATGGAACGAGCTGCTGGAGGAAGTGGTGGAGGCTGGTACAATTACAGCATTTAAAAGGTATCTATATGGGTACATGAATAGAAAGGGTTCAGAGGCAAGTGGGACTAGATTAATTTAGGATATCTGGCCGGCATGGTCAAGTTGGACCGAAGGGTCTGTTTCTGTGCTGAATTAGAGTGGTGCTGGAAAAGCACAGGAGGTCGGGCAGCATCCGAGGAGCAGGAGAATCGAAAAGCCCTTCATAAAGAGCGAATGGCCCGATTCTCCTGCTCCTCGGATGCTGCCTGACCTGCTGCGCTTTTCCAGCACCACTCTGACCTAGACTCTAATCTCCAGCATCTGCAGTCCTCACGTTCGCCCCTGTGCAGTATGCCTCTATACAGGGAAAATGACAAAGGGGGAACAATTTTAATTGTTCAGATGCAAAAACTGGGCCAACAAATTATTTTATTTGGACCCTGAGTTTCTTCTGGGATATTTCGGTTGTTCGGGAAGATAATGCAGAGGAATTGGTTTTGAATCAATTTAGAAATGGGATAAAAGTTTTAGGTTCCCACTAAAAGACTCAAATGTAATGTTATTTAAGACCACAGATGGTTAGAAACAGGAACAGAAGGAAGATGCTGGAACCCAGATTCTGGATCAGTGATGCTGGAAGAGCACAGCAGTTCAGGCAGCATCCAACGAGCAGCGAAATCGACGTTTCAGGCAAAAGCCCTTCATCAGGAACAGAAGCAGGCTATTCAGCCCCTCGAGCCTGCTGTCCCATTCAACAGGATGTTGGCTGATCCGACATTCCTCACATCCACTTTCCTGCTCACTCCCGGTAATCCTTGACTCCCTGACCATCCCGGTCACAAGGACACTTCCCGCACAGCTCTCAGCCACAAGGAGTTCCAGAGACTCACAAACCACTGAGGGAAAAAAAATCCTCCTCATCTGACCCTTCATTGTTCTGGGACTGTGCCCTCTGGTTCTAGACTCTCCCATGAGGGGCTACCATCCTCTCAGCATTGACCCTGTCCAGCCCCTTCAGAATCCTGCCTGTCTCAGACAGACCCTTCCAATGCAATGACAGTTGACCCCATTGCTGTTAGGATTATAGCAGCGCTGAGAAAGCACAGCAGGTCAGGCAGCATCCGAGGAGCAGAAGTATCAACATTTCGGGCAAAAGACCTTCTCTTGCCATTTTGGTAGAACGTGGTGCCCGTCTGCATCTGGTGCCAGGCTGGGTGAGGGGTGTTGTCAGTGCAGTGCACTCACTACGGGGTGCTGTGTGAGAGCAGCGTGCAGTCTGTTCAAACAGATACCAACGGTAGCGGAGGGGTTTCTCTCTCTCTCTCTCTTTCTCTCACCCAGTCTCCGAGCCCATTGCTCTGTTGCTGTGTCATTGGGGGTTGACCCCAGCACCAGCCCTGTCTCTTAACCTCTGTAAGACAATCTCAAATGCAAGTGAGGTTCAAACCCAACTGCCCCGGGGCAGGGAGCTAGGCCGTGAAGGAGGTTCGACCTGGTCAGCCTGAGGGGGTAGTGGCTCTCTGAATAAGTGTGCACTTTGTATGAATCACGTTGTGTGGTAAATATTGACACTGTTATGTATTTATGAAGGAGACAAATGTCCAGATATTTCATGTCTTGTGTCAATTGTAAAGCTGTTCCTTTCTATCAGAATCTCGACGATGAATGTGTGTGTGTTTTTTTTAAACCATTCGTTGTACATTATGTAAAGAGCTGTCACGTGCCTGTTGTCTTACTTTGTTCTGTCATTTTGTTCTGGAGTCACACTGTACCAGAAAGGAGAGAAGAGAAGCCGCCCTGGATGTTTATGTGGACAAAGGGAATGGAATCGGAATTAATGACACTGGCCGATCCCGCAGTGCGATACTGAGAGAAAACTGTACCTCTGATGTGCCGCAATTACTGCGAATCCGCAGGGTTTTGTGGCATTTTCTCCAACGAGGGGAGCACATTTCCCTGGTGTCCTTTTGCGATTCCTCCCTCCCGAACCAACAGAACAGGGAATACTGGGGAATCTCAGCAGGGTCGGGGGACAGACAGACAGAGTTAACCTTTCAACTCCAGTGCCACCGCTCTTGTCTTCAGGAGCAGGCGACGGGTGAAGGTTGGCACGGTGGCTCAGGGGTTAAGCACTGCTGCCTCACAGCGCCAGGGACCTGGGTTGGACCCCAGCCTCGGGCGACTGTGTGGAGTTTGCACGTTTTGTACGGAGTGCGCAGGTTTCCTCCCACAGTCCAAAGATGTAGAGGTCGCGGTGAATGGGTCATGCTGCATTGCCCTGTAGTATGCAGGTGAGGTAGATTAGCTATAAGGAGCGCGGCGATGAGAGGGTAGGGGGCACGCTGGATGCTCGATGGAGGTCGGTGCAGACTAGGTTGGGCTGAATGGCCTCTCCCTGCACGTATTCCAGGGCACTGGCGTTACGTCGATTGGCACTGACTGAAGTCCCATCTCTCGAACACCACTTTAAACTGTGGCCCCGAGTGCTCTGTCGGGAGTATCCAACAGCGCAGTTCACGGCTCGAACCAATCAGCGTCTGCTGCTTGTTGTGGTGGGAGTTTCCTGCGTATAAATTGGTTGCCAGTAGCCATTCGACGTCACTGACCGAAAACCTCTGCGGGACGCTAGCTAAATGCGAGAGAGCTTCCTTTTCGAATGGGATGCACTTTGACCTCTTGCCCGCGCTGACGCTCATTCAGCCAGACAGCTAAGCTGCATTGTGTAATGGCTTGAGAGACAGCCAGGCCCACTGACTGAATTAGGCTGCTCGGTTAAATCTTCCTGAAAACCAGGTCACTCAACTGGGTCAGGGAGCCTGAGAGAAATGTACAGGCAGCCAGCAAACGACGCGAGCAAAAAGACAAAGGCTCGTATAAATAACACACAGCAGGGGCACTGTTCCACACTGAAGTAAGTTATGACTGAGTCCATTTCTCTGTTACAATAGATGTTTTGTTGAGCAATCCCCCAGCCTTTGGAATGGAAACAAAAAAAAAGAGGTGTGTTAATTGAAGGGAAATGTTTAACATAGCAAACACTCCTGAGATTGTTTGATAAAGGGCAAAGCACATTATTATGTTGACCTGATGCCTCACCATGGCACTGGTTCACAGAGTTCGTTCTCCCTCACGTTACCCACAAGGCTCAGACGAAACAAACAAACTGATCTGTGAAGGTAAAATCTAAAAGTCTAATCAGGTTTTCTGTCACCTTTAGGGGACAAATCTGACCTTTTTTTTCACATTTTAGTTTCTCAAAATAACCTTCATGAACATCTCTTTATAAATGGATATTACTGTTACTAATTTCCTGTTAGTACAAAGGACATTATAGCACAGGAACAGGCCCTTCGGCCCTTCCAGCTTGCGCCAATCCAGATCCTCAATCTAAACCTGTGGCCTATTTCCTAAGGATCTGCTCCCTGCCCATTTATGTATCTGGCTCGATGCGTCTTAAACGTTAGCTCAACTTGGCCGAAGGAATTCGTCGTTGTCCAGTCCTGAACCAAGCTGTCTCTCACTCACTACAGTGGCACAGCTCAGGATAAAGTTCAGGCACAATTTTACTGTAAGGAAGGCGAGACTCGCCTTGGAGCGGTACTGTGAAAGTTCGTGTGAAGAGTCCCTGGTCTGAGCAAGAATTCACCCCCTCCCCTCCCCCCGCTAAAAGGCTGTGTGGATTTAGTCTTCACTTCACAGAGTTTATAAGAACCAGGCCTCAGCTCAGTAATAGACACAGAATTCTACGGCAGCTTGACACTGAGAATTGGGTCTGGCCTGGGCTGGGGAAGCAAGAATATGGAGAGAGGCCTCAGGCTGAGGGGCGTGTCGTTTTGGACTGACGTGAGGAGACATTTCTTTACTCAAGGGGCTGTGAGTCTCTGGAATTCTCTACTCTTTTAAACTCCATCACTGTCACTACAGGGACACCACGGGGTTAGATACAGAGTAAAGCTCCCCATTGAATGCTCCCAGGACAGAGATAGCAAGGTGTTAGATACAGAGTAAAGCTCTCTCTACACTGTCCCCCATCAAACACTCCTAGGTCAGGGACAGCATGGGGTTAGATACAGAGTAAAGTTCCCTCTACACTGTCCCCATCAAACACTCCCAGGACAGGGACAGCACAGGGTTAGATACAGATTAAAGCTCCCTCTACACTGTCCCTATCAAACACTCCCAGTACACGGACAGCACGGGGTTAGATACAGAGTAAAGCTCCCTTTACACTGTCCCCATCAAACACTCCCAGTACAGGGACACCACGGGGTTAGATACAGAGTAAAGCTCCCTCTACACTGTCCCCATTGAATGCTCCCAGGACAGAGACAGCAAGGTGTTAGTTACAGAGTAAAGCTCTCTCTATACTATCCCCATCAAACACTCTCAGGACAGGGACAGCACAGGGTTAGATACAGATTAAAGCTCCCTCTACACTGTCCCCAACAAACACTCCCAGGACAGGGACATCATGGGTCTAGATTCAGAGTAAAACTCACTCTACACTGTACCCATCACACACTCCCAGGACAGGAACAGCATGGGTCTAGATTCAGAGTAAAACTCACTCTACACTGTACCCATCACACACTCCCAGGACAGGGACAGCACGGGGTTAGATGCAGAGTAAAGCTCCCTCTACACTGTCCCCATCAAACACTCCCAGTACAGGGACAGCACGGGGTTAGATACAGAGTAAAGCTCCCTCTACACTGTTCCCCATCAAACACTCCCAGGACAGGGACAGCACGGGGTTAGATGCAGAGTAATTGTCTCCCTTGAGTGAGCCGTGGGTGCACCATAGATGAGTATATCGAGGGCTGGATTAGTCTGGGTTTTGATCTCTCTGGTTATCAGGGGATATGGGGATTGGCCTGGGAAGTCTAGTCAGGCCCGGGGTCTGTCCCGATGACATTCAGTGGTGGAGCAACATTACCTTGATGGAACTTTCACACCGAGGTGAATCTTTCACATCCTACCCACTTCAACCCCTCAATGACAAACCACCTCTGACCCATACCCAATCTTTTTTGGGTCATTGTCACCTGTGTATGGAGCCATGACAGGGATATAAAATTATTTTTATACTCGAAATGTGCCAGCCAGCGTTCTTTACTCATTTGTACAAACATTGTTTCTTGTGCAAGTCTCCTTCCTGTTGGGTCATCCCTAGGTCACTGCACCTTGGGCGCTCCCATTGCTCCCAGCACTTTCTGCCTCTGAGGCTTCTCAGATGTTTGATACTCGGACGTGGAAATAAACACCGCTTTGTAAATTCTGGTCCACGTCATCTTTCAGCTTTCAGATCCAGCTCACGTGTGCAAAGACGAGATGGAGACCTGATGTTGCCTTCCATCTTACTGATGAAGTAAAAGTGGCTATCGATCCCTCCGTTCAAAGGATCACTTCCTCGGCTCACTTACAAACCATTTCCTAAACATAAATTCCCACGCGGTTGCAGGTGGAGCACATCTCCTGGTCCCCCTCGATTCTGTTAAACATCAAGTTTCAAAAGATTTGTTGCTTGTGGTTATTCCAGTGCAATTGTGTAGATTCCCTACAGTGTGGAAACAGGCCCTTCGGCCCAACAAGTCCACACCAACCCCCTGAAGAGTAACCCACGCAAACCCATTCCCCTGCCCTATATATACCCCTGACCAATCCACCCTAACCTGCACATCCCTGAACACTATGGGTAATTTATCATGGCCAATCCACCCTAACCTGCACATCCCTGAATGTTATGGGCAATTTAGCATGGCCAATCCACCCTAACCTGTACATCCCTGAACACTACAGGAAAATTAGCATGGCCAATCCACCCTAACCTGCACATACCTGAACACTATGGGCAATTTAGCATGGCCAATCCACCCTAACCTGCACATTCCTGAACACTATAGATAATTTAGCATGGCCAATCCACCCTAACCTGCACATTCCTGAATGTTATGGACAATTTAGCATGTCCAATCCACCCTAACCTACACATTCCTGAACTTTATGGGCAATTTAGCATGGCCAATCCACCCTAACCTGTACATCCCTGAACACTATGGGCAATTTAGCATGACCAATCCATCCTAACCTACACATCCCTGAACACTACGGGAAAATTAGCATGGCCAATCTACCCTAACCTACACATCACTGAACACTACGGGCAAATTAGCATGGCCAATCCACCCTAACCTGCACATTCCTGAACACTATAGGTAATTTAGCATGGCCAATCCACCCTAACCTGTACATCCTTGAACACTACGGGAAAATTAGCATGGCCAATCCACCCTAACCTACACATACCTGAACACTATGGGCAATTTAGCATGGCCAATCCACCCTAACCTATACATCCCTGAACGTTATGGGCAATTTAGCATGGCCAATCCACCCTAACCTGCACATCCCTGAACACTGTAGGCAATTTCCTATGGCCAATTCACCCTAACCTGCACATCCTTGAACGCTATGGGGCAATTTAGCACGGCCAATCCACACTAACCTATACACCTTTGGACTGTGGGAGGAAACCCACACAGACACAGGGATAATGTGCAAACTCCCCTCAGAGAGTTGCCCGAGGCTAGAGTAGAACCTGGGAGCCTGGCGCTGTGAGGCAGCAGTGCTAACCACTGACCCACCCCTGTGTCCAATGGGAGTTGGGATGTCATGTTGGGGCTGTGCAGGATATTGGTGAGGCCACTTATAGAGTACTGCGTTCAATACTGGTTACCTGGTTGTAGGAAGGATATTGTGAAATTTGAAAGGGTTCAGAAAAGATTTACAAGGATGTTGCCAGGGTTGGAGGGTTTGAGCTACAGGGAGAGGCTGAACAGGCTGGGGCTGTTTTCCCTGGAGTGTTGGAGGCTGGAGGGGGGGGGCGACCTTATAGAGGTTTATAAAATCATGAGGGGCATGGATTGGGTAAATAGACAAAGTCTTTTCCCTGGGGTGGGAGAGTCCAGAACTAGAGGGAATAGGTTTAGGGTGAGAGGGGAAAGATATAAAAGGGATATATAAGGGGCAACTTTTTCTCACAGAGGGTGGTGCGTGTATGGAATGAGCTGCCAGAGGAAGTGGTGGAGGCTGGTACAATTACAACATTTAAAAGGCATCTGGATGGGTATATGAATAGGAAGTGTTTAGAGGAATATGGGCTGGCAAACGAGACTAGGTTAATTTAGGATATCTGGTTGGCATGGACGAGTTGGACCGAAGGGTCTGTTTCTGTGATATATAACACTATGAGCCTGTGACCCTAAATATAGCTGTCTGTTCCAGCTCAAAGTAGTTGAACTGTTTCAGCTCTCTATTCAGTGCAATTCTTATACCTTCCCAGTACTAGTTTAAACTAGTGCCTTCTTGATGGATAGAATCTTTAAAAATTCACCAAACAATTGCCTACGTGCTCATACCTTGGAGATGCCAGTGTTGGGCTGGGGTGTACAAAGTTAAAAATCACACAACACTGGGTTATAGTCCAAAGTAGAATGTAACTCTGCAAGAACAAATTCACCCCGTAAGCTTTTGTGTGTGTGTGTGTGTGTGTGTGTGTGTCTGTGTCTGTGTGTGTGTGTGTGTCTGTGTCTGTGTGTGTGTGTGCGCGTGCTTATAGGGTGAACTTGTTCTTTCAGAATAGCATTTTATTTTGCTCAGCAACTGCACAACTTTGTGTCAAATAATACAGAGGTATTTGTCAGTCTGACATAGCATTGGGACACAGCCACCTATTGTTCGCAAAGCCGAGCAATCATGAGAATGTAGTTCTGGGGTTTATGTATCAAAGAACAGAAACCAGCATTTCCCATTCTAATTCGAAGTTACAAATCACACAACACCAGGTTAGAGTCCGACAGGTTTAATTGGAAGCACTAGCTTTCGGAGTGACGCTCCTTCATCAGGTGATAGTGGAGTACACAATTGTAAGACACAGTATTTATAGCAAACGTTTACAGTGTGCTATAAATTTTACTTTTACTATAAACTCTGTGTCTTACAATTGTGTACTCCACAACCACCTGATGAAGGAGCGTCGCTCCAAAAGCTAGTGCTTCCAATTAAACCTGTTGGACTCTAACCTGGTGTTGTGTGATTTGTAACTTTGTCCACCCCAGTCCATCTCCGCATCATGTTTTAATTGATGATTGTTTACTGTGTCACATCTCCGGGACACCGGCAAGACGTGGCATCAGTTGGTTCAGCACCGTCTCCCAGTCAACCGAACGGTGCTGAGGTTCACACGAGAGAACAGTCTGTGCTCTGGCTCTCTGTTATTGGGGAAGGTGGGAAAGACCACCAGGAGGAATGACGGTCATGTATCCCCCACCACGGTTTTCCCTCAGGATTGGTTATATTTCCAATCCAAGAGGGCCACAGATACTCAGGGCTTGGATGAGAGTCCAAATCCGAACTTTTAATGAAAGTTGGGGGAAAAGAGGAAAATCATAGAATCCCTACAGTGTGGAAAGCGCCCATATGGTCCAACAAATCCACTGCTCCCTCACAGCGCCAGAGACCAGGGTTCAATTCCCACCTCGGGCGACTGTCTGTTTGGAGTCTGCACATTCTCCCCGTGTCTGCGTGAGTTTCCTCCGGGTGCTCCGGTTTCCTCCCACTGTCCAAAAATGTGCAGGTTAGGGTGGATTGGCCATGCTAAGTTGTCCGTAGTGTTAGGTAAACATAGGGGAATGGGTCTGGTTGGGTTGCGTTTCGGCAGGTCAGTGTGGACTTGTTGGGCTGAAGGGCCTGTAAGTAATCTAATCTAATATCGACCCTCCGAAGAATATCCCATCCAGACCCATTCTCCTAAGTAATGCACACATCTCTGAACACTAGGGGCAATTTAGCATGGCCAATTCACCTGACCTGCACATCTTTGGACTGTGGGAGGAAACTGGAGCACCCAGAGGAAACCCACGCAGACACGGGGAGAATGTGCAAACTCCACACAGTCACCCGAGGGTGGAATCGAACCTGGGTTGCTGGTGCTGCGAGGCAGCAGTGCTAACCACTGAGCCACCGTGTTGCCCTGCCAAAGAGGAAGTCATGTGGTTTTCCTTCCCCCTCACCCTTCACCCTCTTAAATCTACCAATGGGCACACACACTTGTCCGTGGCACAGGCCTCACTGGATCTGGGAAATTCACAATGGAGAATAAAAGAGGTGGTTTTGCATCGGTCCACATTGTGGAGGCTTTGGATAACACCTCGGAAATCGTTCCATCTCAGGAGCTGAAGCAAATTGCAAACACCAGGAGCGTGGCACTGAACAAATTGTTGGATCATGAACAACGTTCCAAGTGAAACAATTGATTTTAATTTTTCCAAAATTCTCTAGATTCTTGAAGGTTCCATTAGGTGAAAAAAAGTGTCACTCCTTTATTCAAAAAGGGAGGGAGACAGAAATCACCATTGAATCCCTACAGTGTGGAAACAGGCCCATTGGCCTAACAATGCCCTCTGAAGAACATCCTGCCCAGAGCCTTTCCCCTACATTTCCCATGGCTCACCCACCCAGCCTGCTCATCCCTGGATACCATAGGCAACTGAGCATGGCCCATCCACCTAAGATAGAACATAGAAAAATACAGCACAGTACACGCCCTTTGGTCCTCGATGTTGCGTCGATCCAAGCCCACCTAACCTACACTAGCCCACTATCCTCCATATGCCTATCCAATGCCCATTTAAATGCCCATAAAGAGGGAGAGTCCACCACTGCTACTGGCAGGGCATTCCATGAACTCACGACTCACTGAGTAAAGAATCTACCCCTAACATCTGTCCTATCCCTACTACCCCTTAATTTAAAGCTATGCCCCATCGTAATAGCTGACTCCATACGTGGAAAAAGGTTCTCATGGTCAACCCTATCTAAACCCCTAATCATCTTGTACACTTCTATCAAGTCACCCCAAACCTTCTTTTCTCCAATGAGAACAGCCCCAAGTGCCTCAGCCTTTCCTCATACGATCTTCCTACCATGCCAGGCAACATCCTGGTAAACCTCCTCTGCACTCGTTCCAATGCCTCCACATCCTTCCTATAGTATGGCGACCAAAACTGCACACAATACTCCAGATAAGGCCGCACCAGAGTCTTATACAACTGCAACATGACCTCAGGATTCCGGAACTCAATTCCTCTACCAATAAAAGCCAGTACGCCATATGCCTTCCTCACAGCACTATTTACCTGGGTGGCAACTTTCAGAGATATGCACAGCATTGGATTGTGGGAGGAAACCAGAGCACCCAGAGGGGACCCACACAGACACGGCGAGAATATGCAAACAGACATTCGCCCGAGGCTGGAATTGAACTCGGGTCCCTGGCACTGTACTTTGATCGGGTACTTGGAAAAATTTCAGATAGTCAGGCAGAGTCACCATGGCCTGTGAAAGGGAGATCGTTGGCGGGGTGGATTGCACCAACATTCGGTGGGTAGGTGGTGGATTGGATTGCACCAATATTCATGAGCGGGGGGGGGGGGGGGGAGTTGGATTGTGCCAACATTGGGTGTGTGCGGGGGAGGCAGTGGGATTGGATCACACCAACATTCGGGGGGGGAATTGGATTGCACCAACATTCGGGGGGTGGATTGGTTTGCACTAACATTCGGGGAGTGGATTGAATTGCACTAATATGGGGGGGGGGGGTGGATTGTACCAACATTCAGGGGGGTGGATTGGATTGCACCAACATTCGGGGGGGTGGATTGGATTGCACCAACATTTGGGGGGGGTGGGTGGATTGGATTGCACCAACATTTGGGGGGGGTGGTGGATTGGATTGCACTAATATTGGGGGTGGTGGATTGTACCAACATTCAGGGGGTTGGATTGGATTGCACCAACATTCGGGGAGGTGGATTGGATTATACCAACATTGGTGAGCGAGGGAGTTGGATCTATGGGAGTTTACAATTCATTGGCAAACTGGTGTTGTAGATAACAGGGAACTAGCCTGTCCCTCTTCCGCAGTTATGTTAGAGCCCAGATGTCCTTGGAGAAGGAGCACGCGGTGTCCACCAACACCCTGGAGTTGTTCAGGGAGAGGTGGGTGCCGCAGGGAGTGGAGTGCATCATTTCCCCCTCCAACTCTATTTTGATTTAGGCCCTGCCCTCCCCTTCATGGTTTGATCACACAGCATTGCCCTTTTTGATGTGAAGGGCACTGCTTGAAAAAAAAACAGGGAACTAGCTGTTGCAATGTACTAGGAATTCCAGGAAGCATTTGAGAAGGTGCCAGATCAAAGGTTATTTGGGAAATAAAAGCTATAAAAGTCTTGGCACAGACAGAGGAGATTGGCTAGCTATCAGGAAACAGGAAGTAGGCCGAGATGAGGCAGTTGTTGGTTGGCAAGTTTGAGGAAGCCACATGGTCAGCGCTATTGATTTTTAAAGGTGTTGAAAGCTGAGGGGTGACCTTATAGAGGTTTATAAAATCATGAGGGGGCATGGTTGGGTAAATAGACAAGGTCTTTTCCCTAGAGTGGGGGAGTCCAGAACTAGAGGGCATAGGTTGAGGGTGAGAGGGGAAAGATATAAGAGGAACCTAAGAGGCAATTTATTTCATGCAGAGGGTGGTGTGTGTGTATGGAATGAGCTGCCAGAGGAAGTGGTGGAGGCTGGTACAATTACAGCATTTAAAAGGCATCTGGATGGGTAGATGAATAGGAAGGGTTTGAAGGGATATGGGCCGGGACTGGATGAATTTGAGATATCTGATCTGCATGGAGGAGTTGGACGGTCTCCATGTTGTGAGTCTAAGTGATGGGACCAAAGGATAGGCAGCTAAATTTGCGAGGTAAAAACAACTAGGTAAAAACAATGACTGCAGATGCTGGAAACCAGATTCTGGATTAGTGGTGCTGGAAGAGCACAGCAGTTCAGGCAGCATCCAACGAGCAGCGAAATCGACGTTTCGGGCAAAAGCCCTTCATCAGGAATAAAGGCAGTGAGCCTGAAGCGTGGAGAGATAAGCTAGAGGAGGGTGGGTGTGGGGAGAAAGTAGCATAGAGTACAATGGGTGAGTGGGGGAGGGGATGAAGGTGATAGGTCAGAGAGGTGAGGGTGGAGTGGATAGGTGGAAAAGGAGCTAGGCAGGTAGGACAAGTCCGGACAAGTCATGGGGACAGTGCTGAGCTGGAAGTTTGAAACTAGGATGAGGTGGGGGAAGGGGAAATGAGGAAACTGTTGAAGTCCACGTTGATGCCCTGGGGTTGAAGTGTTCCGAGGCGGAAGATGAGGCGTTCTTCCTCCAGGCGTCTGGTGGTGAGGGAGCGGTGGTGAAGGAGGCCCAGGACCTCCATATCCTCAGCAGAGTGGGAGGGGGAATTGAAATGTTGGGCCACGGGGCGGTGTGGTTGATTGGTGCGGGTGTTCCAGAGATGTTCCCTAAAGCGCTCTGCTAGGAGGCGCCCAGTCTCCCCAATGTAGAGGAGACCGCATCGGGAGCAACGGATACAATAAATGATATTAGTGGATGTGCAGGTAAAACTTTGATGGATGTGGAAGGCTCCTTTAGGGCCTTGGATGGAGGTGAGGGAGGAGGTGTGGGCACAGGTTTTACAGTTCCTGTGGTGGCAGGGGAAGGTGCCAGGATGGGAGGGTGGGTTGCTGCTGACACAAAGATAGGTGGGGAAGTAAGTTGTGAAGAGGGCATTGAGAGTCTACAAGAGGATATAAATAAGAGAGGAGTCAATGTGAAAAAAAAGGAACTTTTCCATATTTCGAGGAAGATTAAAAAGAGAAGCACATTATCTGAATGATGAGAGATTGCAGAGTCATCAGATGCAGCGGGACCAGGGTGTCTGAGTAAATGAGTTGGTCAAGATTAGTGTGCCGTTATAGCAGGAAGAGTTATAAAACATACCCAGTTATTGTGAGGGGAATTGAACACAAAGGTTGGCAAGTTATACTTTAGTTAGAAAGGGCATTGGTGAGACCACATCTAGAATCCCATGTACCAATGTTCCCTCTCATTGCAACAAGAACAACAAAGAAAATTTATAGCCCGGGAACAGGCCCTTCAGCCCTCCAAGCCTGAGCTGATCCCAATCCCACTATAAATACCGGAAGAAACATCAAAGCAGCGCTTCACAGGAGGCTCCAATAGCACTGATGATGTTCCCTAGCCAGGGAACGAAACGTTTGCAGCAAAAACTTCCAGCTTGGCGAACAGAACCACAACAATGATCCCAATCCACTGTCGCCCAATTCCTAAGCATCTGTATCCCTCTGCTCCCCACCTACTCATGCATCTGTCCAGGGGCACCTTATATGAATCTACCATGCCTGTTTCTGCTAGCAACACGTTCCACGCACCCACCACCCTCTGTGTAAAATATTTGCCCACGTGTATCCCCCTTAAACCTTTCACCTCTCACCTTGAATTACTGCGGTCTCTGTGTGTCACTCTGAGTCACATGATTAAGCCAGAGCATTCATTGAACAGGGGTCAGGGGACAATGTTTTCACAGTGTTTATTAAGTATTAGAAGTGTACCGTTATTTTACAGTTCCAGGTCCTCTACATGCTGAACTAAACAAAGATATTCATCAGTGATGGGGTCACATATACCACGTGTTATTAATGACTGAAAGAAGGCATTATGGCTCTCCCCTCCATTTGTCTGCAGCTAATTGCACTGTCTTTATTTACTGCTCAGTAAATGTACACCACGTCCCACTCTGAGATTGTCACCTGATGAAACGTATGACTTAATTTGCGTCAAGTTGTCCCAGTCATCAATTTCTCATCTAATTCTGGATTTAAGTTTAATCAGGTCTGAGATGCTAAATTCACACTCACAGTCAGCACTTGGAATGTTGTCCATTAGGATAGACATTTGTCAGAACTGGGTGTCTTTCAGTAGGGAGACCACCAAATTCACTGAGGGGGTCTGAGTTCAACCTATCTTGAATTTTTCCACAACTATAAATTTGGAATCATGGCATTTTTTCAATGTGTCTGTGAACACACCATCTTCACGGTTTACCGAGAGAGGAATGTTTCACTGTCAATCGCACAACGCCATCTTCACCGTTTTAAAACCAGGAGTCTTGTCTTAGCTCAAATGTGGGCCACTCCCTTAAAACTTCTTCAGGAAATCTGCTTTCCAGGTCCTCACGTAGTATTGAAGTATGTTACTAAGTCCACAACGCTGTGGAGAGCAGTGAAAGCTGTGCAGGTTAGGGTGGATTGGCCATGGGAAATTACTCACAGTGCTCAGGGATGTGCAGGTTAGCGTGGATTAGCCATGGGAAATTACCCATAGTATCCAGGGATGTGCAGGTTGGGGTGGGTTGGCCATGCTAAATTACCCATGGTGCCCAGGGATGTGCAGGTTAGAGTGGATTGGCCATGGGAAATTACCCACAGTGTTCAAGGATGTGCAGGTTAGCGTGGATTAGCCATGGGAAATTACCCACAGTGCCCAGGGAAGTGCAGGTTAGGGTGGATTGGCCATGGGAAATTACCCATAGTGCCCAGGGAAGTGCAGGTTAGGGTGGATTGACCATGGGAAATTACCCACAGTGCCCAAGAATGAGCAGGTTAAGGTGGATTGGCCATGGGATATTATCCATAGTGCCCAGGGATGTGCAAGTTAGGGTGGATTGGCCATGGGAAATTACCCATAGTATCCAGGGATGTGCAGGTTGGGGTGGGTTGGCCATGCTAAATTACCCATGGTGCCCAGGGATGTGCAGGTTAGAGTGGATTGGCCATGCTAAATTACCCATAGTGCCCAGGGATGTGTAGGTTAGGGTGGATTGGCTATGCTAAATTACCCATGGTTTGCAGGCTAGACGTGTTAGCCATGGGAAACGCAGGGTTATGGGGATGGGGTGAGTCTGGCTCAGATGCTTTTTGGAGGCTTCCTGTGGATGCAGTGGGCCGAATGGCCTCCTTCATCACTGGAGAGAGACCATAAAATTCTCAGCAAGAATTTCCCCAGTGACGCCAGTACACTGAGAACATCATTCAGAGCTGTCAATGCAATGTGTCCTTGTGAGTATTTTCAGGCAATATATTTGTTGATTGGATGGCTGCGCTGATTTATGAGCTCTGTCGAGTACTCAGTGAGGACATTACGGTTTTGCATTCGCGTACCCACTGCTGTCTGCCTCCTCTTCATTCAGAGATCAGCTTTCCACTGCCTAACACTCTGTGAAAAATCACACAACACCAGGTTAGAGTCCAACAGGTTTAATTGGAAGCACACTAACTTTCGGAGCGACGCTCCTTCATCAAGTGACTGTGGAGGGCTCGATCGTAACACAGAATTTATAGCAAACATTTACAGTGTGATGTAACTGAAATTATACATTGAAAAATTGATTGTCTGTTAAGCCTTTCATCTGTTAGAATACAGTGATAATTTCACTTCTTTCATGTGTAAATCACAAAACCTTAAGGCTTACACATGAAAGAAGTGAAATTATCACTGTATTCTAACAGATGAAAGGTTTAACAATCAGTCTTTCAATGTATAATTTCAGTTACATCACACTGCAAATTTTTGCTATAAATTCTGTGTTACGATCGAGCCCTCCACACCCACCTGATGAAGGAGCGTCGCTCCGAAAGCTAGTGTGCTTCCAATTAAACCTGTTGGACTCTAACCTGGTGTTGTGTGATTTGTAATTGCATAATTGAGACCTTCTTCCAAGTGCTGTCTATTCCCAGATTGTCCGAGTGAGCCACACAATGCCATTCCAACAAATGGATGGCTTCGTGTTGCAACACTGCCACAATCCCATTATTCGTTCCAAGCATAACAGGATGATGTAAACACCACCGCCGCTGTAACTCAAGGGTCACTGTTCACGTAAAATCTTTGTTACAATGGAGACTCTGTCACAACTTCCAACACTTTCACAAAGACAGACTCATAAACAAGTTCGGATTCTGGTCGAAACAGAACGTACAAAGTCAACATTTCTCTGGACCGAAATGTACCGTCCACTATCAATGTGTAAAAATGTGGTTTGCGCAGTCGGCCCAGGGACTGCTCCTGTTTGACAAAGCCAGTACGCTCGACAATTTCCGAAGTGTCATTGTCACTGCACCATCTCTGGGGAATGGTTGTGTGGGCATGCATCTCTTGCACAGAAAGTGCAGACACATTGACCTCCACCGCAATATACGTCTCTCTCAGTGAGAATGGCCACTAACTCTGCCCTCTGGGCACTCCACCCTCATCTCCCAACCTCCCCATGGCTTGGCAAGCATTCACAAAAGTGGGTTGGTAAGCAAATCACAAAATCCACGTGCACTTTATGCATCAAACCTCTTGTCTTTTGGTAATCCAATTTGTAATGGTGCAGGATTTTTTTTCCCCCAGAGCTGTGCTCTCTTCCTGCTTTGGAGCAGATGTTACCAGGACACGATCCAATCCTCACTCGAGTGAAAACCCCAGCCCGTGGTCCTTCCTGCTTCAGTCGAATATGGCGGTTTGTTTTCAGTGTTCTCCAAAATGCCATTTCTTTTCGAAATACGCCGGGGACTGATTCTGTGAGGAGGCTGGAAAAGTTTCTGTTTTAAACCGATCGAAAGATATAAAAGGAAACTGTGACTTGGGTTAGGTTCTTAAACCCTCATGGTCAGTCTGTGAACTTCCCCGCACCCTGCCCCTCCCCCACGCTCCTACACCCTTTGACTCGTAGGCCGCCTCTTCCCTTTGTCCGAGCTGACCTCCCATTACTTCCCTGGACTGGATGTGTCTTGGATTGAAAGCTGGCGCACTGTAGAGAAACAGTTGTCTGAGGGCCACATGGACTGAAGGCCAGGGCTCGGTGGCTATGCAGAGGGGTATGGGACTCCCGTTAGCTTTCTTTCCCCGAAACGTGGCCACGCCATGCTTGCGGATCTCAGAGAACGGAGCAACATCGATCTTTTCATTTTAGGAAGGCTAAAAAAACATTGGAGGCACTTCAGAGACGGTTTACCAGACTGCAACCTGGAGCGGGGTGGGTTGTCTCATGAGCAAAGATTGGACAGGGCAGGCTTAGATCTGCCAGGGATTCAAACAGGTGACAGATCTAAGGGCTTTTGACAGGCCACATGCGGAAAAGATGTTTCCCCCTGACTGCTTTCCCCTGGAGCATTCAGGAATCACCTCAGTGAGGTTTATAAAATCCTGAAGGACATAGATAAGGTGAACGGCAGGTGTTTCTTTTTCCCTAAGAAGGGGGGGGATTTCAAAACTAGGCCGCATACTTCAAAGGAGGAGAATGTGAGGTCCCCCTACCTGGTCTCAGTCAAACCCCTCGAACTCAGCCTTCCTAACCTGCAATCTTCTTCCTGACCACCCCACTCCGGCCTATCACCCTCACCTTGACCTCCTTCCACCTATCGCATCTCCATCGCCCCTCCCCCAAGTCCCTCCTCCCTACCTTTTATCTTAGCCTGCTGGACACACTTTCCTCATTCCTGAAGAAGGGCTTATGCCCGAAATGTCGACTCTCCTGTTCCTTGGATGCTGCCTGACCTGCTGCGCTTTTCCAGCAACACATTTTCAGCACATACTTCAAAGGCCAGAGGAGAAAGATTTGTAAAAGGACACGAGGTGCAACTTTTTTACAGAGAGGGGTTCGTGTGCGGAACGGGCATCCAGAGAAAGTGACGGATGTGGATACAGTGACAACATTTAAAAGGCATTCGGGTAAGTACACAAACAGGAGAGGTTTGGCGGGATATGGGCCAAGCTCAGGCAGTGGGGACTGGTTTAGTTTGGGATTATGTTCAGCATGGACCGGAAGACCATGTTTCCGTGCCGCATGACTCTATGAGAAGCTGGAATAAGGAGTCCCTGATTAAAAATAAGAGGCCACTCATTTCAGGCAGAGAGGAGGAGACTTGCTTTCTGTCCCAGAATAGGCCGTGCGGCCTATGGATCTATCTTCCTCAGAAGGTGTTGGAAGCAGAGTCCTTGAAACCTTTTAAGGCTGAGGGAGATGGATTCTCATTAAGAGAGAGAAGGGGGTGAAAGGTTATCATGAGGCAGCAGGCAGGAATATGGAGTAATTAGACCAGCCATCATCTGATTGGATGGCAGGATGGGATCGAGGGGACAAGAGGCCTACTCCTGCTGCAGATCCACATGTCAAGATCCAAGGATTGATGGGTAATGTGAATAGATTTTGTGGGAGGGCCCATTCACCACTTATTGTAGTCAGTCAGTGAGAGAGAGAGAGATGAAAGACATCCATTCAGTGGAATTCCAGCATTTGGAGCCCACTGTCTGATCGTTTCTATGCTGGAGGATCATGGAGACATTACACAAGCCCTGCCCATTGCAGTGGTGCTGATTGGCTGGTGAAGAGGCCAACATGGCTGCTTCTTGTAACAGTTTTGTGTTTTGTGTCTCTTTGTGAGTGTGCGTGCCTGTGTGTCTGTGTGTGTGAATGTGAACGTGTGTGTGAGTGTGAACGTATCTGTGACTGTGTGTCTGTACATGTGTCTGTGTGTCTGTGTGAGTGTGTCTGTGTGTTGTATGTCAGTGTGAGTCTGTGTGAGTGAGGGGATGTGTGTGTCTGTGGGTGACAGTGTGTCTGAGTGTGTCAGTCTGTGTGCGAACGTGTCTGTGTACGTGTGTGTGAGTAT